>NC_046366.1:15218437-15295937 GCF_011125445.2 Fundulus heteroclitus
ATCTTTCATATGTACAGAAGGCAAGAAAATGCAAGAAGCTGCCACTTGAAACATGACGCACACACAAATAATAATAATAATAATAATAATAATAATATTAATAACACCAGATCCGTATGTTTATCCCTGCAGTTTATCCTGGCAGTGGCGAGACCAATACTGGACGACTCAAGTTTGGCTCTCTGTTTTATGTAAAGAAAACTATCAGAAAGTGAGTCAAAGCGAGTTGAGGCACCAAGATTGACCGAACCGGTTGAAAGTGACGGCAACATGACACTGTTACCACCCAAAAAGGGGAAATAATCAAATAAAATAACTCCCTTTTGCATTTTAAAATTCCCTTTTTGACATAAAACAAGGTGAACAACACTTTTTCGACAAAGTGACTAGAACAACCCCCCCCCCCCTCCCCTCCAGACCCCATATATGAGCTTACAAAACTGCTGAAGAAATAAACATAAGTTATCGGAGCTCCTTCAAGTAGAATAAAACTGCAGAGGATGCTGAGACAAGGTCAGAGTGTTGCTTTCCAGCGCGATGGCCGAATAATTCAAAAGAAAGTTTGGAGCCCAAAAGGAGAACACAATACTGACCTCTAATTGCTGGCATAATGAGAAGAGGGGGGGGAGGGGGAAAACACACTGAAGGCACAACGGTTACTGCTGTTAGGAAAAGAGTATCTGCTTTGTAATTCTCTGCAACCTTCAGCAAAGAACTCGGACCCGACAGATCGTGATCGTATAATACTGTAAAAAACAGGAGGAGGGCAAGGGGCAGGTGGGGTGGGACTGCAACTTTTTTTTTTTAAGGCAAATCGCCTGAAAAAAAAATTCTGAAGTGTAGCAGCAAAAAAAAAAAAAAAAAAAAAATTTAAACAACAACGACAACGAAACAGTACAATTAGAAATAAAACACTGACCATGTATGTTCAATACTCTAATACCTTAATAAAATCTCACTTTTTCGTGGAAACATATAGAACATTTCTTATTCTATACACAGCGGGACGGAAAACAAATCCACAACCCCACGTGAAAATAATCTTTTACATCTTACAATAAGAGTATACCCAAGTTATACAGTACTCTTTTAAATAGCTTCCCTCTTCTTTTTTTTTTTTTAGTATTAAAATATATATACTCATTGATTTATATAACTCTTAAAACAAGTAATTTATTTTATTTTTTTCACGTCCTTGATGTGAATCCTCTCTTCTTCTTTTTTGTTTTTTATTCGAAGTCTATGTACACTTGAGAGTTCGAGACACAGTGAGGAGGTCAAGGTGCTCTGGGATCCAGAGACTCGGAGTGAGAGGGCCACGGTGAGCGGGTTCTCTAGCAGTCTTTGGACACCTGGATCCTCAGCCCACCTGCAACACGCACAACGAAACGGCAGAGGGTTAGGAAATAAAGCTCTCCGTCCCATCTTCCTGCAGGCTGGGCGAAAAGTCAGCGCAGCTCAGCTCACCTTGTGACTTGCCTAGCTGATATTCCGTCTGGACCTGTGTCGCCTCCAAGTCCTGGAGCTCTAGAGAGTCTCTGTTACACGACGAATGTTTCGCTTTGTCACCACAAGTCCTTTTAGCAGCTTCGAAACAGTCCGACTCGCTGTCCATGTCAAAACCTTCATGCATGTAGCCCTGATAGGCCGCCCCCGGCAGGGTCGGGTGCACGGCCACCGTGACAGAGGCCGTGGCCGTCACCATGGTGACGGGGCCCCCGGCGGGGACCTGTTGCGTCGGCAGGGAAGAGTTGCTGTGACCGTAGCTCGGCCCTTTAGTCCTGTTCGGCTGAGGCCCCCTGCTGTTCTGCGGCCGGGGCCCGCTTTGACAAGTCCTCCCGGGAAAATGAGCTCTGTCGCTGGGTAGGCGTTGAGCCGACTGAGCCTGCAGTCTCTGGGGGTCGCTCTGCTGCTCCCGTCGGTTACCATCCCAGCACATCACCTGGGAGCCAAGCGTGGGTTCACAAAACGGTTCGACCCTCCCACCTGCTACGTTTTCTCTGAATGGCTTCAGCACCTGTAACGAACACAGAATTTATGTCACACATGGGTGAACATACACGACGGCATGTACTTTTTGAGCTTTTTGAGCTCCTGACGCTTACCGTTAGCTTGGGGAAGCTCGGGTTCTTGCTGGCTTCCACCAGAATATGAGACGTTGTAGACGGGGCTGCCGTGTGCGGCGCTTGGTACGCGCTCCTGTCACAGTACTTATAATCCTCCTCCCCGATCCCAGACGTCGTCGTCAACTCCGAGTAATATTCCGAGTCGGACGACTCGGAAAACGCCTGCTGCCGGGACGAGCGCGGGTGGTTGTGGGCCGTGAAGTAGCCGTGGTGGGCCATCGGAGGAGGCAGCGGGGGCTCGGGGGAAGGCGTCGGCAGGCAGCTGGAGTTGTCGACCGGGGTGACTTCAGCTGGAGGGCCCATCATGGAGAGGAGGACCGGGAGGAGAACCAAGCCGTTCAGCATCCCCAAAACAGTCAGGATGGCGAGCACGGCGAAGAAATACCTGCAAAGTGGACATATGCAGCGCATTATTGAGTGAAGATGAGGAAAAACAGCTGACCTTAATTAATCAGCCTCCGAGGAGCAAGAAATGAGCACAACATAGATAAGAACCACCGGGGTGTGTTTGCATGATAACGTTCTCAAGAATCCCAAGTAAAGTGTTTAAATAGTAAAATCAGATTAAACACGGAGATCTAGGAGGGTATTTTAACGCAAACCTATTTTCTACGTGTTAAGAAACTCCGCTGGGAGAGAGCGAGACAGAAAGAACGAGACTCTGCTCGGATAACAGGAAGGCTGAATGTGTATGACTGCTGATTTTGGAAACGTTGGCAGCCTTTTGGGAAACTCAGAGTAAAGGTCAGGACTCACAACCACTAGTCTGCGTACGCAAATATATAATACGAGATCCTGAACGCAGTTCATAGCGCTAGCTCTCAGATTGCTCCGTCTTTGTTTCAAAAGAATAGTAAAACATTATTTCACGCCGGCTAGTCTTTCACGAATGCTGCGTGGTGTCGCATCTGCTCCCAATAAAAAAATCGCGGTAGGAAAAAACTATCGTGTGCACTCCTCACGAGATGCCGGTTATCTAAAGCTGCCAAAAGTCGGCACCAAAGATCGGACGCGGGTAACTGGCCACGAAACGTCGATTGGCGCAGCTCTCATTAAGAGCGACTCACGTCACGTAGACGATGCGCACCTATCCCTGGGCTGAACAGATGTGTCGCCCGTCCCTCCTCCAGCCAGATCCCCCTCTAGATTCTCAAATCCTTTATTCCCAGAACTAAAAACCAGTTTTCTTTGCACATTAAACCTTCTGACCGATGTACCTCCTGTAATATCAACGTTTGCCAAACTTTTAATACCGCTACATAATTCAAGGGAAGTTCAGAACTTGAAATAAATGACTTTATTAACCTAAGCTGCTCGGTTTTTCTTTTTATCTTCCGTGACACAAGACCACACAGCTTAAAAGGCCCAAACACGGGTGTCTGCATGATTGAAATAGACACTCACGCACACACACACACACACACACACACACACACACACACGCATGAGGAAGAAAAGTAGCTGGAGGAAAGAAGGCTGGAAGAACCTTGTGTATCAAAGAGGTACAGGCTGATCTGACTCCCCACTCAGTTTAAACATGTTTTGATGCCTCTTGTGCTGCTGCTGCTGCTGCACAACATTCTCTGGCTTGTTTTTTTTTTTTTTTTTGCAGCTCCCACCGTATGCGTGCTTGTTTTGCGCATGTGTGCGTGCATCTCAGCGGAGCTCCGGGGAGGCAAGGGGTGGAGGCACGCCACAAGAAAGAGCTCCCCCGAGCAAATTAGAGAGAACTCCGATTCAACACTTAACAGAAAACGCAGGAGGAGCGAGACGGTAAGATGCTTTAAGTCTGCTGGGCCAGACTTTAAGAGATGAAAGAAATAAAGGGGGGGAAAAAGTGATGAAGTTGGCATGAGGCGAAGAAAGAAAGAAAAAAAAAAACGAGAAGAAAAGTTGTTACGGAAAGAGGCTTCTTCCCGTTTGCTCGAAATGATTATTACTACCATCCAGCTGCTAAAGGTCATTAATTCAGGAAAGATTAAAAAGCTGGAAGTAATATACACCTCAAATCAAAGGAAAAAAAAGAAAAAAAAGAAAATTCACATGGGTCTCCTTCATGTTCTGCTTTATTTGCAGATTAAAAGAGACAACTGTGGAACCCCCATCAGTTTCTCACAGTCAAGAATTCTGTGGTTTACACAAACTCTAATCTTTTCCAGTTGCGGTCAGGGCTGGAGAGCCATGCATGTACATATATGAAGGTATACGCGTCTCCCTTGGTAAGAAAAGAGAGAGAGTTGGGAGAAGAGCGGAATGGTGCTTGTTTGTTTATTCAGGGCATTGCGAGGCCAGAAGATGTTTACAGCAGCGTGTTTATGCTGCTCCCCAGCTCGCCTGCTTTGGCTCACCCCATTCGCCCTAAAAGAACTGCAGCTAAACAAGACCTCCAACAGAGACTCTGCCCCTCCGCCTCGCCCCTTTCCATCCTCTGGCCACATGTTGCACGGCGACCAAATTTCTAGAGGTTTTTTTTTTGTTTTCTTTCCTCCCCCTCTATTCTTTTTTAGTTCCTTTGAATTGACTCTAGTTCAGTTCTCCACCTTTGTGGAGGTTCCCTTTGCTATCTTTGACCCACCCATTAGAACCACGTATCCGTGCGAGCCAGCCACCCTCCCAAGACGTCTCCCTCTCTATTTTGCTTCTCTGCGAGTTAGTTCGGTAAAACTGGGCTTTTTTTTTTTTTATTTCACGGAGGCCTGTTGCAGCCTGCGAGCTAAAAGGTTGTGGTTTCGGGTTTGGGCCGAGACCACGTTCTGCTGAAAAACATGGAGCTATTCGCCTCTCCACCCCCCAACCCCCCTACTTAGCCCATGAAGTGCTAGAAAAGAATGACTGCATTACGACGAGCGCGCGCACAGGATTTACACTTCACACGGCGGACACGCACATGCACTCAGGAAGGAAAAGAGCGGAGGGAGCCCCCTCTGTCGGTGCGCCGCACGCCACCCATCAGACTGGCTGACCAGTTCAAATTTAGCTCCACTTTTTTTTATTATAGCATCCGACATGGTGGGGAAAGAATGCCAAATGGGTGATAGGAATTTTTACAGATTCCCCGAGAGAGAGAGAGAGAGAGACACCACCCAGTGGGCAGCAGAAAGCTTCAATGTTTACAAGCAGCTGCTACACACCACTGATGTTTCCCCCACTGGTTGCATTCTGAAGATGGAGGTGTGTGTGTGTTACTAGATTGACAGAACCAGCTGTCTGGATGTGTGTGTGTGTGTGTGTGTGCAGAAATAGAAGAATCACACTTCCACCTGCATCAAGCCCCCCCAAGACGCTTTCCCTTTGCATCCAAATCTGGGGGGGGGGGGGAACAAAAACACCAAGAAATATCTCACCTCATGATGAAGTCGAACTCCGATCCCGCCAGCATGAGAACACCCAGCAACGTGGAGATCGCCCCATCAACCACTGGGGCGAACATGTGTTCCAGGGCCACCGCTGAGCGCTTGTTCCTGTTGCCAATCGCTGTCAGGAAGCCCTGTGGCAAAAAAAAAAAAAAAAAGAAGAAAAAGGAAAAAAAAAAGAAAAAGAAAACGGGAAAGGTGGGGAAAAGGAATAAATTAGAAATCTTTCCGATCAGAAAAAAAAAAAAAAAACGTGTTTGTGGCGGAGCTTGGCGGGGGCACAGAGCTGCTGGATTACTGTGCTTGACTACGAGGCAGCACACAGCGCTAGAATGCAAGTCTGCCATGGTGAAGGGGGGGGAGCCAAAATAAAATGGCTAATCGCAGACTTTTCACCTTCATTACTTTCTATTTCTCAAATAAAACTACGGGAGTCTCCGCTTTGAACCGATCTGGGCATCGCGGAGAACAAAACACAGTCTCGGCTTTGAGTGTTTCTTCTATCGTTCATGCGGGTTTCGAGCCAAACTGTTAATCCACGCGTGTTGCTGTCGCAGGCCGAAGACTCACCAGGGCAATGTGAACCGTGAACTCCACGCCGATGCCCACCGACGCGATCAGGATGACCACAGGAATGGCGCTGAGCTTGATGCCAATCAGGCCCATGATGCCAAACAGCTCCACGGTCATCATGGCCAGGATGAAAACCTGAAACAAACACACACAAAGAAAAGTTAAGACGTGGGTGAAATAAACAAAACGGGCAAATAGCATTTAAAAAAATAAATAAAAAAAGTAAATAGATCTCATAGAGGTCGTTATCAGAGAGGGATTTTGACATTTAAGAGTGGCTCAGAAGGTATTTTATTTTGCAAATTGATGCTAGAACGCTGTGACCATGTGATCAAGATCTTAATCGCATGGAGTCAAATTCCACATCCTCAGGGTAGCAGCGTCTCAGAGTTCAGACAAGGATCATTTTTTGAGACATTCACGCAGCAATGCTGGCCGCGCCGATGCTTAACACAAGGCGCAAAAAGTCTTATGACTTTGTTTGAAAATAATTGCAAAACCCTGTATTAAACCTCTGTCACACGCTCAGTGTGACATCAGCTTTTCACATCAGGAAGACCAGACAAAAAAAAAAACTCCCAAAAGGTCAAAGCTTTAGAAAAGCAGGTGAAACACGACATTGGACACAACAATCTGATTTGTGCATGTCAATGTGGAAAGCGTTTGATCCCAGCGTGGTTCTTGAGCTGGGCCACGGTTACACTGGAAATGACAAAAGCAGTTTTATGGGCCGACCACATACGGGGCGGAGGGGAATCGTCGCCCGCTGGGACCATACTTGCATGCAGCTCTTGTTTGCTGTCTCAATCAATGCTGCTGAGGGAGTGCCGTACAAGTAAACTCTAGCCGCTGACACTAGCTCAATTGTTCTCTTACACATGACATCAACACATGTGTGTTCTGTTTTATGTTTTATGCGTGTGTGTGTGTGTTGGGGGGTATTTCAGAAGCACTAGTGTCGCCCGTATACACGGTCAGGTGGTTTCTTTCTCTCTGACTCACATGAACACTTACACTATATACTATATAGTATATGTACTATACACATATTCTGATGGATGACTTGAACAGGCCGGCGTCACAACTGGGCCAAACTGTTCTCTTCCTGTTTCTCTCCTTCTCCCTTTGACAAAAGCAGCAAGGGAGCTGGAGGTACAGGGTTCAGGAGGGTAAAGGCTGGTTTGACAGTTTTGCATTTCCTTTCTTCTAAAGCTGGGCAAACCTATGCTAGTGTGACAACGTATCTGTGTGTGTGTGTGTGTGTGTGAGAGAGAGAGAGAGAGAGAGAGAGAGAGAGAGAGTGTGGCCCATGCAGAGAAAAACAAGGGCCCCCACACAGTGTTGAGGAGCGATGCTGAGAGGAGTGAAAGGAAAGACGAATGAAGATTGCACGAAGGAAGACACTAATCATCTTTAGGACAGAAATGGGAAATGAGAGAATGGATGAGGGATGGAAATATGAGGCGATTAGGGGGGGCGGGTAGGGGTGTAGCAGGAGGGCTGACTTACAATGATGCCAGCTGTCCAGGGGTTGAGGAGGAGAATGGCGCAGACCAGGAAGGTACAGGCCAGCACGACGCTGATGGACAGCAGGAACCAGTGACGGAGGCCGATGTACTGCTCCCAGAACAGGAAGGGGTATCCGTTAGGGTAGTTGAGGACGCCCTTGCGGCTGAACTCATCGCAGATGGCGCGCACGCTCTCGATGGCCTCCACGAAGTCGCTCGCCTGCCGAAGGCCGTTCAGGTAGAAGGGGAACTGAGCAAACTCCAGCGGCTCCGCTGACGGGACTGAGCGATCAGAGGGAAAACATTTTATCAGATTTTATTTTCGGTCCGTACTGAGAAGCATTTAGAGTGTAAAAACGGATGCTTTTGAGATCAAACACTTACTGCGCAGATTTTCTCCTGTGGTGTCATACTTGTCGTGAATCCACTCCCTGGGGTGAGGGTAGAAGTTGGCCTGGGACGCGGCGTAGCCCAGAGGGTCGTTACTGACCCACACGGTCAGGTAAATGTAAAACACCTCCGGGGGGATCAAACCCTCGGCATCCACCAGCTTGCGAGTCGTCAGCTAACGGAGAAGGGCGATCAGTACATTTAGTTTTCCCCGAGACAGCGGCTCAAGCCACGACAGTGACATCTGGCTATCTGTTACCTGGCTGTGGTTGAAAGGCTCTTTCTTGGAGCCCGTCTGGATGAGCAGCTTGTACGCCAGAGCTCCGTCCTCTGTGCCGTTCCTGTAGCTGTCGGCTGTAATCCGGCCCGCCTGCCAGTCAGAATCAAAAGCCTCCTGCAGACCTACGCGTGAGGCAGAAGCACACAAAGTGGAAGAATTATTGGGGGTATTACCTGGAAATGCCTTGATTCCTAAAACCATGTAAATAGAAAGCTTTTCCAGATGTCTGTCTCCCTACGAGCTGACGTGCAAAACGTGAAATATCATGTTTCCTCTTTTTTTTCCCCCCACCTCACAGTTGGCCCTGATTGACCTGTTAACTATTACTTCCTTTTGACTGGGCCTTTGACACATTATAACCTAAGGACACCCCCCACACACACATATGTACACACGCATGAAAAGATAACCTATGACCTCAACCTATCGAACACGCCACCCCTGAGCCCAGGTGGAGGGGAGAGGGGGCGGGGGGGAGGGGGGTTAGCATGACTGAACTTTCACTCACCCTTTGCACATTCTCAACCCAACACCCACTGCTCACCGCATGCTGGTTTAGTAAAAAAAAAAAAAAGGAAAGTGTCGCTGCACACGATTGGTCACTTTTGAGGTTGAAATATCCTATATTTTTCCGATCAGTGAACGCACAACATCTGAGCGCTAACACGTTGCGCTGGCAACACACTTCAGTGTGGATGCGGCTGCTGAGCAAAGACGAATCGCAGTTATATATTTCCAGTGGCAGTGAAATGTATAAAAAAGCGAGCGCTTTTAGACCAATGTAATTTAAAATAAATTTTTTATGCCACGTGGAGACCTGTCGGGGGTTGCTCCTTACATAAAAAATAAAGACCCCCCTCACAGCAGAAAGAAAAATAACATACATTTGAATGCGGTTATAAAATCTTACATTATAGTTTTTTGTTTGTTTGTTTGTTTGTTTGTTTTTTGGGGATTTTTTGCGGCTCTAGTGGCTCGCTTTTTCTGAAAGTAGGCTGACAGGAAGGGGGGTAGAAGAGGGTGAGAGACATGCGGCAAAGGATCGCGGGTCGGATTCGAACCCGGGTCCACCGCGTCGAGGACTAAGGCCTCTGTATATGGGTTGCGCTACCTGCTGCGCCACAAGCGCGCCCCACATTATAGTTTTTTAAGAGAAATCTAAATCAGCAAGAATTGGTAACAGCAGGTCAAAGCTTCTCAAAAACGGGTCGACTATAAAAAACGTGATTTCTAAGAAACTGAACCTGTTTTGCTTAAAGTAATCCTCAGGAGGTCGAAGGTTGAAGAAAGTTTTTTTCAGATACTAATGTTCCTCCGAAGTTCTTACCTTTCAGCCAGTCCTGGAAGTAGTGCAGCCACATCCGGGGCAGCTTGTTGTCGCCATCTCGGACCACGTATCTGACAGAGTTGAAGGCGTTGTGGAGCTGAACCAGCAGCCTCTGGGATCGGGCGTAGTCGAACCCGTCCATGGTCACCAGGTACATGTTGTAGAAGGAGAAGTACTTGAACTGCGCGTCGATGAAGTCGTACTCCTTGGTGTCGCGGGGCACGATGTCGGTCAGATAGAGGCCGTCGTGAACCATGGTGGTTCCGTACAGGCTGAGGCTCAGGAGCCCCAGGAAGAGGACCACCACCGCCACTTTGCTCTTGGGCTTCAGGAGGAGGGGGGCGTACTTCTCACGAGCGAAGATGGACAGGTTCCAGTGAAGGAAGGGAAGCGGGACGCACTTCTTCCCCGATTTGGAGTCCTCCACTTGGGCCAGGAGGTCCCGTGTGGAGCTGGAGGTCGGGGTGAAGAGCTGGGAGCCGTAGGGGTCCGGCACAGAGGTGGTGCTCGGAGAAGGCGAGGCGGCTGGGAGGAAGAGCGGCATACAGAAAACAAGCGTTAGGGGTTGTGCTGAATACAACAGATCCTTTGCTGTATTGTGCTTCCAGAGGCTCCATGCACCTTGAGTCGGCGCGGTGGGGCAGACGATGATGGAGGGAGAGCTCGTGGAGATCTGCGAAGTCGGCGGCAGGATCGTGACGATGTGCTGGCCCGCCGCGTCGCACTGCGTGAACGCCTGCACCGTGGTCGTGATCTGGGTGCTGGTGGTGATCGTCGGCCCGGCGGCGTACTGCTGGGCGTGCGCGGCCCCCGCCCCGGGTGCGTGAGACTGCTCGCCGGCTTCCGACAGCTCACCGGGCGAGAGGTGAATGACGCGGTCGGCGCAGGGGCTGTACAGGCAGCAGAGGATGTCCAGGCGCTTGTCCTCGCGCCGGTGAAGGTCCAAGCTGAGGATGGCGGGGAAGATGAGCAGCACCATGGCGAAGTTGAACACCACCACAACGGCCGCCTGGGGAGGGAGAACGATGCAGGGGGGAGGAAAAGAAGAAAAAAAAAAACAAAGTGAGAAGGGTGCAAATTAAAGATGTATAAGCCCAGCTGGGGAAAGTCAAAACTTTCTTCTTCTTTTTTTTCAGGGTCTGAGAGCACAGCACAGCAGAGAAAATCCCTGCTCTAAATCAACAAGCCAGGAGGAGGTTAAACAGACGGCGCACCAAGAGAAAGAGCCGTCTGAAAGAAAACAAGACAGAAGAAGAGAGCACATATATGTTGCGAGTCTGAGCAAAACCATCAGCCGTCACCAGTGCTCCCCCCCCCCCCACACTCAGCTCAGACCCTGGAGCTCACATTCTATTATGTGGTTTCGAGTGTGAGCACATCTATGCGCGTCTGTTTATCTGTGCGCTTGTGTGTCTCAGACCACCCACGGTTAGTCACAGATCAGAGAAAACCGCTTTGACGGGCCAGTGATATACTGATCCATGGCTCCCTCCTCTCTCTGTCTGCTTCTTTAAGGCTGTTCACAGCTCTCCGCGCTCTGAATATTTCACGTTATACACACATGCAAAGACATGCGTCTGCAGAAAAAAAAAAGTTTTTTTTTTTTTTTTTTTTTTGAAAAGTCCCGGCCCTCGAGGTGCAGGGGGCAATAAAACCAGGAGCAAAAGCTTTCCTAGCCATGAATAGGTGTCACCTCTTTTAAGTTTTCCCCTTTCATTTGCAAAGGAGCTCTGGGCTTTAACATGTGCGCTTTCTGCGTTCTAGGGCGTCCGCGTGAGGGTGGTGTACAAACAAAACAACATACCTGCAGAGAGAACGCTCGCAGGGCCGGGATGGGCACCAGGGCGGCCATGAAGAACGCGATCATGTTGTTTAACGAAGTCAGAGCCACGCTGGTGCCGGTGCGACGCAAGCAGTCTCCTGTCCGCTCCTTTATGCAACAGAAAAACAAAACAAAAACAAAAAAAACGATGATTCAGAGAATAAATAGAGAACACACCAAAAGAGGGGAGAACGGTGTGGAAGAGCTATAAACAAATTACCTTAAAGGGGATATTACTTCCTGTCTCTGTGAATGAGTGAGCCAACAGAAACATGTCATCCACACCGATCCCCAGTGCCAGGAAGGGAAGCACCTGGGATGGGAAACACATCAGTGGAGGGCAAAGGGTCAGAATGAACATTTGAAGTAAGTTAACATCAAATTCTGGGCATTAAATCAAAGGAGTATCCCCCCACACATACTTTTAAGATCAAATTGTCCTCAAAACCAGTGGTTCCCAAACTTTTTTTTTTCTCCCTGTGAGCCACCCTTGTGCCACCAATGAAAAAGCCGGGGATTAATTTGCGGATGGCAAAAAAAAAACCCTGATTTGTTTATCGTTTCATTTGTGGTAAAACAGTCCAACAGTTAGCTTTTCTGGGACATTAACAGCCACCTTCTCAGTCTACATGCATGTAGACATCGCTTTTACAATCTAAAAATGTTTTCTATTAATCCTCCTGGAATTTTTTTTTTTTTTTACCTCACTCTGATCTAGACTGAAAACAGTTAATCACTAATTCTATGTTTGTATTCTCTGAGAGGGACATTTCACACTATTTCTCAGAGAAGCATTTTTTGTAAACATCAGTACTAGGGACTTATTCAACTAATGGATGCATTAGTTTCCCAAAGCATGTTGCAAATCTTACTGGTCGCCTGCAAAAGCTACCTCATGCCTCTACCTCATCTGACTGCATTGGAAAGACGTTTTAAACCCCCGAGAAAAGATTTACAAAGGAACCCCCATCCAACCACCCCGGACCCCACGTTGTTGCAACCAATACGATGTTTGTCCTCCAATTTCTGCACATTCTCTTAGCGTAAATGCCCTTTTAATCATACATGTATTCCCCAGGCCGGGAATCACAGCTCTAAACCGCGCAGCGTTGGGGGAACCTTCCTCTGTGGTGTACCTGTGTGGTTGCAGCGTTGAAGGAGAGACCAAGCAGAGAGCAGAGACCCAGTCCGGCTGCCACCGACAGGGCTACCAGCAGCACCCCTGCAAGTCCAACAGCCCCCTGTGACTTGGCACAGTCCCACCTGAGCATCGTCACACAGGCGTAGGCCAGCTAGGGAGAAGAGACGCTCGGTAAACACAACAGCTCCTTGCTTACACTTCTTTACGCATAATGACTTCATTAGGTAATCACCATGAGCAAATATCCTCCAGCCACCCTGATGACGCTGACGTCAGAGAAGGACTTCATGATGTCGTTGAGGGTGGTAGTAGAGAAGGCGTGGATGGACTGACTGGAGTTACCAGGAATACTCTGGTGGACGACCTGTAAAAAAAAAAAAACAACTGGCCGTCAAAACATGCTTTGCAGAATAGACGCAGAGAAAACCCCGAGAGGCGACGAACCCTATCCGTCTTCCCCAAGTGTCTGAAAGGGAGCATGAATGTGTTTTTACATGTGGCAGCGTGCGTGCGTGCGTGTGTGTGTGTGTGTGTCCCCGCAGAAAGTATGACAACCGAGGAGTAATGAGCGCAGATGCCAGAGGTTATGGGGTCAAAGGTGAAAAGGATGGGATCGCGCGGTTCGGGCGGCCACTCTCTGCAGTCTCGACGGCCACGCGCGCGCACCGACGCTTTCTGAAAATCTACCTGCGCGACATGAAGTCATCGCCGGCTATCTCAAGCAGATCTGCTCCTGTTATTTAATGCGTCTAGGAGGGGGTCTTGTGTCCCGGTCAGTTTACATTGGGACGTTTGTTACCCCTCCCCACCCCCCCCACCCTCTCTCAGCGTTGGGTGTCGGCTATCATAGCAACAGCTTGTTCCTATAACTAGTGCTCTGACAGAGAGAGATGATTGCCCTACCCCACACACACACATACGCACAGAAACCCCCGTGCCCTTGTTCTGCCCTGCGATTCACTCTAAGGGGAGCTGAAGACTGATGGGATTTGAATCCTGCAGTCAGAGTGCGCGGGCATGCGCGCGTAAGGAGAACAAAGGTACACAGGAAGAGGGACATGCCTGAAAAACATCTTAAGTTTCCAAATAAACTTTGTAAGAAATGTGTGGCCACGCGATAGTCGAGTGTTCACACCTCCACAAACTTCCTCTGCCAGGACTCGAGGATGGCGGTGGCCTTTTCCTCGTTCCAGTTGATGTCGTGGATCTCGTAGTCGTCTTTGAAGTGTTCGTAGAGCTGCTTGGGACTCATCAACAGGAACATGGTTTGGAGAGCCTCCGCACTGCAAAGCACACAAACAATGCGTTAGCTGGGGGTGTTTAGCATCATCCGTCTCCTTGTCGGGTGCTTTGGAACGGCGTTGCCTAAAGTGCCAACAGGCCACTTTGGAAGGACAAAACAGCGACACTACGCACAGCCACAAAAGCAGGAATATCGGTGAAATATAGCATTAATGGTACTTACTGTATTAAGGGAAAACAGGGGAGATGTGAAAGATAATCAATGGACTAAACCCATACCAAACAGCAAATATATTCTGAATAATGTTTGGCTAGACTACCGAACATTTTATACGTTGATATAACGAGCTACTTGGTGTTGTTTTAGTGAAGCACGTAGCATGTTTCTGTTAATATCTTTCGTTGACCTATCCAAAATAACACAGGGCTGTTATTACCAGTGAGTAGAATCATGGAAATCCCTCTATACTATTTTATGCAACCATTTTATGTATCGCCTTGAAAATTCCTATTTACGCATCCGGATTTGTAATTGTTACGTCAAACGAAATGATGTTTCATCACATCTCTCTGTCTTTGATTTCAACAGTTTACAATAGCTCAGAAACAATATTTTTGCATTATAGCAACAACTTTACGGTATTGCTCCAGTAGCGGCGGCTGGTTGTTGCATTCTGTTCACTGACGTACCCTCCAAGCAGAACACTGAAGCGTCCCATGCTCGTTTTCTGGCAAAACGGATAAAGGTTGTTTCTCGATGTTCTTCTATATAGCTCCACAACTCTACATAGGTGGTATCTAGTATATTTGATTGTGTAGAGGCTCCAATGCTAGATGGATCCATCAGCACAGCAAGCACACAAAATATACAAAAAAAAAAAATAGAGACCAGTCACATCAGATAGTAACCCACTCGCATACAGATAGAGCTAAAATCCTCTTTCATTCAAGCCCAATATGAGCTCCTGTGAGTCTCTGATCACTTTCACTGATATAGACTACAGTATACAACAAAGTCACAACCCAGGTAAGCAGGGACATACTGGCCATCCAAAACAGCCCAAACAACCATTTTATTATTTATTTATTTATTTTTTATCTAACTATGACTACTAGAAATGTTTTTTTACAATAATGGCAAAAATGTTGCTTTAAGAACAATGTTAAAATGAATTTAATATCTCAAAGTTATGTAAAGACCCTCCAGTGTTGTGTTGTTTAATGACCTCTAGTGGGCCCAAGTTTGGAAATAATAATTTTGTTCCACTGCAAAAAAGAAAAGTGTAGTAAGCCATAAGGCTTTATTTGGTTGCCAATCCTCTTTAAGTAGCCAATCAAATACTGGGTTGAATCGAGAACCAGATTTGTCTTGGCTCTGTGGCCTTCTGGCATTTGTCTGCAAAGTTCACATGGGTTAGACTCCAATCTGCTGTGCTTTTCTTTTTCCTCTCACATGTACACACCTTAGTAGGGTATCCTGGCTGCTTTTGACCCGTCCTCCCAGGATGAGCTCCTCCTGCCAATGCATGAACTTCTGGCTGAAGCCATGGCATCCACCCTGGAGGCGCCCGGCAATGTCCGGACTCTGAAGAGGCGGAAAATTATAGGTTTTTATAAAAGTGATGCTCTTCCACTACAGCCTTATATAACGCCTACAGTTAAGCTTTTCAAGCATGAACCCACCTCTTCCTGTTCCTTATTGGGAGCACTGAGAGGGCAGTCGGGGTCTGACGGGTCGAGGCACGGCCTGTCCATGTAGGCGTGTCCCACCTGAAGAAAAAAACAACAACAACAACGTTATAAAGGCCTCGGTTTTTCAAAGAGCATCTATTTCGATAAGTAGTGATGTTTTTATTCCATTAATTGTGCCCAGCGTGAGCTACTCTTTCAGATTTTTTTGGTGTTATTGCATAAAAAAACCTATAATTTCGTACTCCTTTTGACGGCCCCTGAGACATTTTACCCTGAGCAGTGAGCCGCACTGCCAATGTCCAAAACCGCAACGGTTTATAGGTAAACAAGCGATTCTTCCTTTTAGTAAGTTGGTGTAGGTTTCAGTGTCTTACTTGAGCTTTGTCCAGCATCTCTTTAAAACCTTCCAGGGAAGTGTACTGGCCCAGTTCTTCCATCAGCTTGACAGGATCTAAATTCATCCACTGGATATCTGGCATGCCCCTGCAAAAAAACAAACAAAAAAAACAACATACTCTTAATGGTCAAGAATTCAAACCAGTTGAAATATAAAAATCCTAACTTGCCGAAGAAACTGGAAACTATCCGATCCCATCGCCGCTGCTTGACTCGCTAATCTTTATTGCGAGCAGCAAAACGCCTAATCTATTCTCTGCTTTTGCTCCTCTGCTGCACGGGGGCCACGCAGGAGGCAAGCTGCAGATACAGGATAAAATAGCGTTTATTATCCTGTTTCACGCCGCCACAATACCCGGGGAAAAAAAAAAGAAAAAAAAAAAAAGAAGAAGGCACGGTGGCTGCCTGCTCACTTCCATTCCTCAGTGCCCTGCACCGAGTCATAACAATTACCTCTGCCTCTCAAACATCTTGATAAGGAGAGCACAGGAAGGGAGAGGGAAAAGTAGATTCAGGGATGAGCAAAGGGTCAGGAGGAGTCGCGCCATTTCCACAATACAATATATATATAACATTCTGTTATCTTGTTTGCAAACTTTTTTTTGAAAGTATAAATTAATGTCATTAAAGTGAGACAATAATGGATCTTTGCATTCTATTCTATTCTATTCCGACAATTTTAATACTTAACCAAAGATAACATCGTTGGTTAAGTATTTCGAACCATTTAGATCTTCAGAAATGATATTTTATTGTTGGCTCATTATGTACCTTTTGTTTCTGTCATTTGGGATAATCAAAAAGAATCACCAGGAAATGAAATAATTCAAACATACTTTGGTTTAAGAGTTAATCTCCATCCAAAGGCTCCTGAAGAGGGGGTCCTCTCCTATCCCCGCATACTGGCCTCCCATTTTGCTGCTAGTTGCAAAGACACTCCTTTATCAGCTAGTTTTTGCTTGACTGAACCAGGCCTGGGCCCTTTTGTTTTTTTCGTAGATTTCTGCTTTTTTTTGTTCACCAAAAGTTTTTCTGCCCCACTCTCTTTTCTTCACGCACTCTTCCTCGCCCTCTTTCCCAATCTGTCTCCCTCCGATTATGGCCTTTCTCCTCTCTAGTACTCTGTTTTCCTTGTTTTTTGTTTTTTCAAACACGTCTGAATGAGAAGTCAACAAAAGCATCGCCGTCCACGACCCTTCCTAATTTTCCCCAGCTCTTTTCGCGAAACACAAGCGATAATCACTTAATAAACAACAACAGATGTCGCGAAAACATTGTGCGGATTACAGGAATGCTCGGATGATGTTTGAATCATCAAAGACCCCACTTCTCCCGTTCTTGTGTGATCGCCCCAGCCAACTGGGAGATGCTAAGGATGGGAAACTTTGTGTTTGTTTCTGTGTGCGCTGGCTTGTCGTGCAACACGGCACTGTCGGCTCAGATGGATGCATAAACAAAATATTTCTTTGCGTAGAAACATCTGCTGCGATCTAAACATTCTTCTTCTCAAGTGCGCGCTGAATTGAAATATCACTCCTGACGGACAAAAGGAGGAGAAAAAAAAGAGAAAGAGAGAGAGATCTCTTTCAGCGACTCTATTTCTCAAGAGAACTTTGTTCCACCAAAAAAG
Source organism: Fundulus heteroclitus (assembly GCF_011125445.2). Taxonomy (NCBI): domain Eukaryota; kingdom Metazoa; phylum Chordata; class Actinopteri; order Cyprinodontiformes; family Fundulidae; genus Fundulus; species Fundulus heteroclitus. The sequence continues at coordinate 15,235,918 of NC_046366.1, forward strand.
AAAAAGGGCCTGAAAAAAAAAAAAAAAAAAAACTTGAATCTGCGAATACGCCCAGACTCCACTGTTAACCGTCTTGTAGCCTCTCTCCGTCCTTCTCGGGGGACTTGAGGTTTGAATACTGCCCATTTTATTTGTTGGACAACTTGGGAGCCGGGAGCCCAGGGCATTACCATGAGAATGCCGAGTGTTAGCCGTGAGCTGACAAAGCCACCCCTCCACCACCGCCGCCGCCACCCCCCCCCTCCACCTCCCTCCTCCTCTGGGGCCCCTGCACTGATGGACACTCACTCGTAAACTGAAAGAATGCTTACCATTGTCTGACCCAAAGGGCTCCCCTGCCACCGCCACTGCCTCTCCGCCCTCCGCACTACCAACCAACAACCCGGGTTGCCGCACCGGCCATCTCCTCTCCCTCGTTTCGCTGCATCCCTGCCTAACCCTTTCTCTGTCGGGAGACCCCCATCTCCCTCCCGTCCTTCTACATTCCCTCTCTGGACCTTAAAAAAAAAGAAGAACTTCATTGCTGCCCACTGACAGACTCCTCAGAGCTCAACTGTACGTCTCCATCCCGCGAGTCGTGGACCTCCTGTTGGATCAGACGGTGCTCAAAGACAACCAAGGGGGCTTCTATCGTGTGTCACGGGGGGAAGGTTTGTGTCGGGTCAGGTATCCCGGGACTTACGGCAAATAGGCAGAGCCTCCTTGCAGCTTGGCCCCTTCCCAGAAACAGTCCAACGGGGTGATTATCATACACGGGAACAGCTTGTCAATCATCTGGGATCAGGAGGTGAGAAGGACAAAACAGTTTAAAACCCCGTGTATCAGTGAGAAACGTGCGCCTCAGGGAAATAAAGCATTAGACTCGTTGTCAACTTACCCTTTCAATCATGACATTTTCTATAATAGGAACTCCTGATTTGTAGCATATTTTATTGAGATCCCACGATCTACGAGAGACCAGAAAAGGATTAGTTTACGCTACCGTTTTTTTTTTTTTGCCGAGAATCACCGGACGCAGGTAAAAAGACGGGGGAGACAAAACCCTCCACTCACTTTCCGAACAGCGACACCTGCACCTTGCTGGCGGACAGCGCCGCCTCCATGTGAACCAGCAAAGCCTCCGGCGTTAAGATACTAGTGCCCTCTTCCTTCGGGGTCTGGATGAGCATCTGCGAGGTAAACACCGACTCCTCTCCCTGCTTCTCCCTGGTGTAGCGAAGCTCCGTGCTCACCCGGCTGCCAGCTAGAAAGCACAAAAAGGAAAAACAGTCTGTAGATATTCTTCACATAGATTAAAGCAGCACACATCCGAGGCATGTTGCAGTTTCTTCACGCTACATACACTTATACAAGAACGGCGCACGCACGCTCATGCATATATATGTATTGACCAACGCCCTTGGCCTTCACCAGTGTTGGTTTTGAAGGCACTTCACACGAGGCAGCGTCTGGCCAAGAGAAATGACTAATACGGCTTCTCATTGGTTCCTTCTGTGAAACAGATGTGCCCTGTTAGTTAGTAAAACCATGCTTCTGATGCCCCCCCCGCCCCCCCTCAAAAAAAAAAAAAAAAAGAAAAACTTCTACTGTAGCTCTCGTAGCAGCAGATAGGGACTCAAACATTCTGTGTGAGCAGAAGCTTGCATGAAAACACATTTCTCTCACGCAGAGAAAAGACCTAAAGACAAAAAAAAAAAGAAAGACTACAGAGGTGCACCAGAAGATAAAGGAAAATGACATATTTAAGGAAAAAGAGGCTGTGATGAGCAAAAAGCAGTCAGAAGGAGCGGGTAGGAGGGGGGGGGGGAGCCGGAGAGAAGAAAAGTAGAGCTATGCTGTGCTGTGTGGTAGACCCCAGCCCCCTAATTACAGGAGGTTGCCCTGAAAAGAGTTTGCCAGCCGGGGGGATCTGCGCCTGTGCCAAGTGGACATGAAACATGCCGAGCTGGATCACAGAGAGCCTGTCTGCCCCTCTTGCTGTCCCGCTACATGACAACCCCGGAGAGAGAAAGACAAGGAGGGGAGGTGGGTAAGAGAGAAAAAAAAAAGGGGACGAGGAGGCGAAGGGCTATCACCGTCTTAATTCCAACTTTTTTTTTACTCTTTTACTCACTTCCACTGTGCCGCGCTCAGTTATGGCTTTATCCTTTTTTTTTTTTTGATAGCCTATATTCCTTCCCCTTTTTAACCCAAACTGCTTTGCTATATCTTTCCATCTGTCTAGTTTTTTTTGTGTCTTTTTTCCCCCCCTTACGCTCCCTGCACCTCCCCCCCCCAGCACCAGAGCGGGCTGCTATAATTGATTGGGAGAAAAGAAAAAACAAACTACGCAGCCTACGGCGCTAAAGTGTGAGATCAGGTTAGGATTTTTGGGGCCTTGGAGACAGAAGTCCAATATTTCCAGGCTTCCCGTTCAGGGCTTTAATTATATTCAAAAACACCCAATGAACTTATTTCTTGCTTGGATTAGGCCAGAGCTTCTCAAAAATTGGACAAATCCGACTTTTAAAAAGTTTTATTCTGAGGCATTCATACATTAGAAATGAGTTACAGTGTCTGAGTTTTTTGGAGACTCGTGTGTGTTTTTAGAGATTGACATCTGACTTTCCAAGAATCCTTTTCACACTGTCGTGTACCTGCACTAAAAACAGATATCCCGCTGAGTGCAAATCTGGGATTCGACTTCGCTCGGTTTCCATCCCCACGCAGCTTCCCAATCAAAAATGGCTACTACAAAATGGAAGCTTTTCCGTTTGCAGACCTCTCTCTGACATCTGTTAAAACCTTTTTTGACGTTTTGTATGTTAACCTCTGCAACACGGGGTTTTGATCCCAACAGGAACTGGGTGGCTTGGAGAGACTCTGGCTCTGTAATTACAGGCCTCCTGAAGTAAATTATAGCTATTTGTGTCTCGTTCCTCCCATCTGGACCACCCAGGCGGCCGGTCCTCTCCCCTGCTCCCCTTCTCGCCTTCGCTCCTCAGTTCCAGGTCCGGCCCCAAAACACCCAACTCTGCAGAGCCGTCACAGGGAACCTTCTCGCTACTGCTCGAATCAGCTCAGCTCTTCTTCTTCTTCTTCTTCTCTTTTTTTTTTAACCTTTTCTCCTTTTTCCTCATCCTTTGCCCTCCTCTTTCTCTCTATCTGAAGTTTTCTGTCTACCCTTTTTCACTCTACCCCCTACTTTCCCTCTCCACTCAGCCTCTGTTTCCAACAACCTTAAAGAGACAGCTCCCCAGAAATGTTCCCACCCTGGGAAGAAAGATCCTTTGACTGTGGAAACACGTGAGAAGTTGCCTATTTTCTCGTGCTCACAACACAGAAACATGACTTTTTGGGGTTTTTTTTGTGATGAAAAGCAGAAGCAAATTCTAAGTACATAGATAAAAAATAAACAAATAAAAATCTTTGGCATTTTTTAAGAGCCATAGAAATCTGAGGCGACCATGTTGGGCGCAACGTGAACTTGTTTACCATTTTTTCCCCAAGCCAAGACGCTTTCAGCGTAGTTCTGGTACTCGGAAACTAAAGAATAGAATAAAACGTCACAACAAGCCCCGACAAGTTTTCACAGCCTTTTGTTGACGAATTGCTGCGTTTTCGTACCTCAGTCATTTCCTCCCTACCTGACCCTACATCCCAAAAAAATCTGAACATCCTTAATTCAGAGGGGCTTATCACACCTGAGCTGATGCCAGGCCCACATTTCTACACTGCCGATCCTGTTCTTGCCTTCGTTGGCGTCTTATAGGCCTGGTGCCAGTTCCAGACCTTGCCAGGTCAGACCGGGCCACCTTCAAACTTCAGTGTGGTAGATTAGCTGGATTAGGGGGCCCCTGAAAGGCCCCACGCTGCTACGGAGGAAGACCCAAAACGAAGAAGGCTTAAAGTGACATGTATGCTTTCACTTGCTACATAGTTGTTGTTGTTGTTGTTTTTTGCCTCATTTATAACACGTGTCAACAAGACATGGAATCTTTGTTAGATTTGAAATAAAGAAATTCAAGAAAAGTTCATTTAAACCAACATAAAACTCTATCTAAAGAAAAATATTGGATACAGATGGCCCTGAATGCAACAACCTTTTTTTATATATATATCCAGACCCATCAGAATCCAGACTGTGGACCTGGGAACACCCATGTACCATGGCATTCCCCCAGCCAGGGTGCCTCCCAGCAGATGGGCCGTTCCTCCATACAATCCTTCAGTACGGCTCCGCACTGAATGCAGACCCTTTGTCATTCAACCCTTCAATTTCTTTCAAATGTTTCCCAACAAACAGCAGACGTAAAAAGGTCTCTTTTTTTCTTTTTTTTTTCCTTTTCCCCCCCAAATGGACCAAAACTTTCCCAGCCCCGTAAAACAATGCCGGAACCGGCCGTGGGAGGGTGAGGCTCGGTGGGGGCGAGAAAGAGAAGCTGGTGTTTTGCTGTCTCACCTATAGAAATACAGTGTATCTGTTCACGAGTCATCAAGGATACGGTTACTTTGGAGGAGAAGCCTATATGGCGGATAAAACTGAAAAAAACAACAGCCATAATTTCTCCTTGGTGTCATTTCGCTGCTCCACTTTTTCACACCTGTCCTGCAGAAACTGTATCAACGGCCAAGACAACAGGAAAATCAGTTTCACTTACATTCCATTCAGATGTGCCAGCGGCGTTAGCCGCCACACATAAATTTCCACCACGGCTGGCATTTAGGCACTTTCCATTTCCATATGTATAGGCTTGCCTCTGCTAATTATGCTAATCATGGGCAGTGTTGGCCACTGCGAAAAATAGTCACATTAGACACTCCACTGACCGCTAATACTGCTTAATGTGTGGTTGAAACATACATTCATCCCAGCCTGAAAAGCAAAATTTTTCCACGTTGCTGGTCTCATTCAGATGAGAAATGAATTTATTGAGCCCGAGGAGGATTTCTTTTTTTTTTTTTCCTCCCCTTCCCAAGTCCAAAGAAAATGTCCAGTCTGTGTCTCTCCGTCGCCTTCTCTCTTTACTTTTTATACTTTAGTGGTGTAGAGACAGACGCAATTGGTGCAAACTCTAAGGTGACTGGTGTTGCTTTATCCTGTGCAGACCAGAGACAAAGCTTTCTCTTCAGCAAAAGGAGAAGGGGCGCCGCAGTATACTGAGGTTTTATTATGTTGCTCTTAATGAAGATTGCATCCAATGTTGCGAATACTTGACCGTCCAACGTCAAGTTGTCATTTCTAAGCTTCGGATCCAAAACGTCACAAATGACCAAACCTTTTAAGCTGCACGATATAGCAAATATCGCAACATCCAAATGTGCAAAAAAATGTCATCACCTACGACTGACAGCATGCAAAATTTGATAGGCAACTACATTTCCAGAGCCACGCATTCACACTCGACGACGCAAGTAACATTGGATCGTTCATTGGCTTTGAGATTCCGATCCAGATTTTGGAGACAGGGACACTGACGCTTTTGGACAGCGGTGAGGATTGAAATGAAAGAGAAGAGTGAAGAGCATGTAGACAAATCCCAGATTTCACTACTAAATTAATGTCATTTTTGAGCTTGAGAAAAGGGCTGTAGACAAATAAACGAAGGTGATATTCTGTCTGTCATCTGCATTTGTACATATTTCTGTTTGGAGAGTGTTTATTTGTTAGAGGGTGGTCCTGGTAAACGTGCGCACATGTGTGTTGGTGGTAGTGGATGGATGGACGGGGGTGGGTGGGGGGGGGGTATAACTGAGAAAAAGGGTGGAATGAGGTAGTGTTGAATTGAAGGATGGAAGGAAGGGGGTGAAGTAAACATGTAGAAGTGACCCAGGTTGACTCTGGTCTTGTTTGTTCTCTCTACCAGTGAGGTCCCGGGCCCTGAACGCTGGGAGTTTATTTATCTAGCTGGGGCACCACCGCGCACTATTCACCTCCAATAATGCCTCATAGAGCTCCCTTTCTCTGTCTGAACTGGGCCGCTGTGTGCACTCCCATGAATTATAGCATTTACCTGCCGAGCCGCTCCGAGGTTTGTTTAGAGAAACAGCTCCAAACTCCCCGAAACGCCGGCGTGTGCGCTCGCTCGATTTGCGTAAGCTCAGAAGTTTCTCTCTAAAGCGGCCCCGCTCTGTTTTGATTCTAATCAATCTAGTTCTTGATCTCCTCCATAGCCCCCCCCCCCCCTCTAATTTTCACATGCGAGCTGAAACCGGCGCTTTCGGTGCCTGCGCATTCACACCCATTTGGACCGCGTATGGTCTTTACCTCCCCCCTCTTTCCACGCTAGCTTTTTTTTTTTTTATGGGACATGTGGTGCGGCTGCAGGGCCCTGTCTCGCTGCATTCATATTTGGACAGCTTGAGTCTGTGTATACGTCTGTCATGCCTCGCTCCAACCCCGCCAAGAAAGATGAGTTTAGTTGATGTCAGGGTAAACACCGCCTCTTTTTTTACGTGCAGCCTATTTTTTATTTTTTTATTTTTTTTTGGTCCCCCACTCTCTCTTTTCCAAACAAGCCTTTCAAAATGGAGAATAACAAGCAGAAAAGAAGCTAGTATCTAAACAAAGTAAGAAAAGAAAGCCGTGTATGCTGGTAAACCTTTTAGGCTAAAGAAAGCAAACGGTGTAGCCGGACTTTGTTGGGAAATAAAGAGATGCGGGAGACAGTCTAGCTAGCAGTTGATGTTTGTTTAAGTGGGTGAAGAGAAAATGGCAGCAAAAAAAAAGAGGGGGGGGGAAAAAAAAAAGCGTGAGCAAGCCATAAACCTTCCACCCTGTTCCTGCCCCAACCCCCCTATTGTTTCTACAGCATCTCTGTCTTCTTCCTGCACCTCTTTTTATGATCTTTCCTTTCTGGTCGTGAACAATAAAGACCGCTGACCAGGTCACAGCATCGGCTCGAGCAGAATAGAATAAAGTGGTAGCAGAGTTCAAAGTTTAGACCTGGGAGACGCAGCGATCTTAGGGCCGGGGATCGAAATCGGCCAATTTTTATCTTGAAAACTTGTGTTCGAATTGTTTTCAGAGTGACAAAAATAAAAGCGATCAAATGAATGAGGATGTATGCTTTGATGCACACTGTACGGACCAGGTGGTGCATCCCTAATTTAAGATTTTTACATTAAGGTCGAAGGACTCTCTTCGTCGTGGCACTTTTTAAAGCCACCTCAGTCATTCTCTGTGAGACCTTGCCAGGAACGGCTCTTAATCCCTCTTTCAGACTAAACACCCCGATGCTGCGGCTTGTACGTTTCACCTCCCCAGGTGTGAGGCTGAAAATTGATCCTTCATCTCGTGAGCTGCATGTCCACCACGTCGCAGACGCACGCCGACACTTGAGTTGAACCAAAATAAAGACTTTGGTGCCCGAATGCAAGAAAGAAAGAAAGAAAGAAAGAAAGAAGGGCAAAACTTTTCAACGTTTCTGTCACTTCTCCTTATGTCTTGCCATCCTTAGACGTAGGGCTGCTGTGCTTCACGGTGTTTTGGTCCTGGAGAAGGGAGGAAGCAATTAAAAGAGCCCCGGTGGCCTGACTTCACAGAGCAGGTAGAAATACAAACAGACGCAGGCAGGCAGGCAGAAAAGACAGGAACCTCGAGCTGAACGCGTCAAAAGGTGAGAAAGGTGAGAGGCTTGCGTGTGGATTAAAGTTTGAATCTACGATGGGAAGCAAAGTGCATCCAGCGCATCCAGGGGCGGCGTTAAATCCCAGCTAGTTTGCTCCGGACAAATTAGGGAGAAAACAAGGCATTTTCCTTTCAGCTGCGACACAACGAGCGTCATTAAAATCCACTCAGAGGGACGGAACAATATTTTGAGCCTATTCCGTTTCAATTCTGCTGTTTTATTTGTGAGCATGTCGTCCCCCCTCCCAACATAAAAAAAAGAAGAAAAAAAGAAAACCCTTCATGTTTTCTGGCTCTCATACAATAGTGCATGAGTGTGTGTTGTGCCATGTTTGTGTGTGTGAAAGAGAAACAGAGAGAACTAACCTCTCCTTGTTACCGAACCACTTTACTCTCTATTGAGGCCCTAGCAGCTTTGTCAATGGGCTATTGGTGGAAACAAGGCAGGCAGAAACTTTAGAAACATGGCCACAGCCTCTTAAAGGCACAGCGCTCCCATTCAGCGGCAGCAACCCCCCCACCATTTACTCCCCTCCCGGGTTCGGCTCTCCGGACAATCCCGCAGCACAACAACTGGCACACAAACATCTAAACATCTCCTTTAAGGGGGCAGCTCGGCCAATTAGCCCCAGAGGTAATCCCGAAGGTCTACGCCAACCAAAAAGGGGGGGGGGGGGGTTGGAAACAGTGGCACATCTTTCTGTTGTTGCCGTTTCTCTCTCTCTTTTTTTGTTTTTGTTTTCTCTTTCGTCGAATATTTTCACCCCCCCAGATATTAACAAACGGCGTGTTTTTTAAAGCGTGCCCTCGGAGGAGCTTATTCAAATTCCTGTGCAAGTCAAGCGTACGGGCCGCCCAACACTTCTTCTGCCGACACCAAGCGGTGTGCATGAGGAGGAGGTGAGGAGGGGGGGGGGGGAACTCCTCCGACACCTCCGCGCCAGGCCCTGTGGGAGCCGCCTGTTCCTGTCCTCCAGTGACATGGTGGGCTTAAAAAACCCTATAGAGTCTGTTTATATTCACCAACTGCTGTGGCGCTTTTAGAGCGTTCAAAACAGGTGGGTAAACTTCAGCTGCATTCACTTATATTTTTTCTTCTTACTAGGAGGAGAGAAAGAGGAGGGGAGGAGAGAAAGAGGAGGGAGGGAGAGAGGGAGGAGGGTGGGGTGGGGGGGGGGGTTTCAGGGAGGTGGTGCCTGCTTGCCTCTTGTTGAATGGAATCCAAGAATAGTTAGGGACCACACAGGGAGCTGGAAGGAGGGGGGGGGGGGGGGGGGGGGGGGTCAGAGCCCTCAAAGATGGCTAACCATTCACACAGTCCCATCTGCTGCGGGGATCAGGCCCCGGCATAGAAAGCCTGAGGGTTTAAAAGGAATTTGGCCAGTGTGAAAAAACTAAATGAGGGCTGCCTTTGCCTCTGAAAACGAACTTAAATCTAAAAAAAATAAATAAATAAGAAATGCAAAAATGAAAATGCTAAAGACGGATCAGAATGGGAGGTTTTTCTGAAGGAAGCTTTCACGGTGTATAAGCAGTAGTGCGTTCCTCCGTGACAGAAGAGGCGGAAAAAGCTTTTTTTAAAGGCGAGGTGTCAGCGTTCTGTCGTCAGGAAAAGCAGCGGTAGCAAATTGCCACGCAGGGGGTCGGAGAAAAAGGCTGACCTTGTCGCACGTTGCCATCTGCAAGGCAACTATATACAGATTCACCATGTAGACAGGTAGAAATGGTAGTTGGGGGGGGGGGAAAGACTGCGACTTTGCTGACGCACTTATCAGAACTCCAGCCAGACAAACCAGAAGCTCTGTCACCAAACGTACACCCTCCCATGGCACCAAGGTGACACTGATATGGCCGCCCCCCCCGCGTCTCTCCGCCAGCTATTATTGTCATTCAAACTCCTGCTGATGGAAAAGAACTGGATCTGTCAACCTACGAAGCCTCACGTCAGCAGCCGTGCGAGCCAAACCCAACGAACAGCAGCACGGGTAAAGACTACGTCCATCACGCAAAGCACATCCGTCCGCATCCGTCCAATCCGCAAAGCACATCCGCAACACAGACCGGTGGCCCGGGAGATCTGTCGAAAACTCACCTTCCACCCACAGCTGCTCGATGTTGGTCTCGATGGCTGCCACCCGCAGTCCCACAGACAGAGCCCCGAACACCAAGAGTCCGATGAAGAGGACCTTCCCGCAGTGCCTCTGGATGTGGCAGCCCAGAGAGAACAGGAGGGCCTGGAACCTCGCCCGGATCCACAGAGGAGCTTTCTGACCTACCGCCTTTCCCTGGATTTCAGACAAGGGGTTAGAAAAAAAAATAAGAAAAAGAGAGAGAGAGGACATTATTGCAAAGTTACAACGTGCAGGGGGAAAACAATGCAGCATTTAAAAAGGTTTCCTTTAGTCCTATAGCCAAGGACAACAGAGCAGTGGAATTTAGATTTCTTTTTTATGCATATAACAAGGAATTCAATGCACAGGCTGGTCCTCAGGGTGCATTCAGAGACATTCGGGGTGAAAATGGCTCATTTAGCTGAAACTATTACAGTGTACTATAAGTTATATAGGAAGATGGTAAATAGAAACCACCTGAAGCTGATTGGCGATACATGTCTAAGACACAACGGCTTACAAACAGCCTTCCGGCTTCTAGAAACCATTCTGTGTTATGCCTTTCATCATCGCTTTCTCCTCAACAGTTTCACTTAAAATCTGGTCCAATCCGCCTCAGTGTGGGAGCCACTGGTTAAAAATGTCACTGCCGCTGCTGCTGCTGCTGCTGCTGCAGAGGACATAGCTCTCTGGTGTTGTGGTTTCTCTCAGCGGTGCTGAAACACGTCCAAGCAACCGGGCGGTCCAAAGATGCTTTGTCAGATCAAACTCAATCAGTGAATTCCTCTGCAGGACCCACCACATTTGCAAACAGACCGGGGGCCAGTTGCGCTGCTCTCCGCTGGCTCGCACAGAGCCGGGAGGAGGAAGAGGAGGAGGAGGAGGAGGGGGAGAAAGCACGCACTGCACGGCTGCAAAACAAGCTGCTCCGCTGATTTGTCTCAGGGACGAGCATGAATGAGACGCCGCAGGTCCATTCAAACCAACAGCTGTTATCACATCAGACTGACTATTTTTTTTTTTTACCCCCAGCATTAAAGCATTATTGTTTTTAAACCATCCTCCCCGTTCCTGATTCTACCAGGGGCTCTGGTGGGACCCACCACCAAACCGTGGTCCACACATGCGCCCTCAAATCGCGTTACATGAAAACAAGAGCCTTTTTTTCATTCACATTTACCAACTTTGAATGAAAGCAAATCCGATCTAGAATTGCGGTCAAAATGCATCACCTTTGAGATCTGTTTAAGTGCAAAAGCGGCGTGGCAGTAGCTGGGTCTCCGCTGCAGGTCCGGGTGCGCAGGCGGCTGGGAGCGCGTATAACTCGGGGGTAAATCTCTAAAGACGCCGGACCCTGGGACCCCGCGATCCGAGGCCATAGTCCAAAGAGGGTGATCGGGGCGCGGAGCGGCGTGAAGGGAAATCGATGCTGGGAGTTCAGAAAAGGCGACGGTAATCCAACATAGACGCGGAGCGCATCCAGCGCCGCCGGCGACAAACTCGCTTTTCTACTCTTCCGCGGAGCCAAACAAGTCGCGAAACTCCATCCCGACATTATGCGCCGAAATCCGTATAGATCCTTCAGTCTTCATTCGTCCCGAGAGTTGGAGAAAAAACTGCGTCTCAGAGAGGAGCCGTAGTAGTAATAGTAGTAGTAGTAGGAGGAAAGCCTCGCAGTCTGAGTCCGCCCGTGTCAAGTCTAACTCCGATCCCGTAGCGCTAACATTTGGAGAAGTTCGCCTCTCGGCAAATCCTGAAAAGGGAGGTTTGATGGAAAAGTGCTCCGGCTCCCATTGGCCAAGGAAGAGGCAAATTACTTTGCAAACATCGCCTATTATTAGCTGCTAAGCAACAGCTCACCAAAGTGGAGAGAGAGGGGGACCACCCAGGCTGCCGCTGCCTGGGCTGCAGGGAGGAGGGAGGGAGGAAAGGGGGGAGGGAGGGACGGAGAGAGGAACTCTTTCAATAAACTCTGCACGCACGCACGCACGCAGGCGCGCGCGCGCGAGCGAGCGGGGTAGAGAGAGGAGGAGGGGGGAGCACTCACGCGCTCGATCCCCGTGCACACACCCCGCTCTCCAGCTCGTCTGTCCGTTTCCCAGTGGCCTTCCAGTTTGCACATGCCGTCAATTGATGCAGCAGCGCCGGGCATGCACGCAAGCTGCTCTCGGCCCTGCTGTTTCATCAGCGCAGGCCAATCAGCGAGAGAAGAAAAGTTAATTCAGCTTTTCAGACTGGAATGTAAACATGTGATTCCGATTTTTTTTCTTCTTTTTCTTTTTTTTTTTTTTTTTTTTTTTTTTACAGCGTTTTGTGTGTGTGTGTGTGTGTGGGAATTGCAGATCTTTTAACACGCTTCATATCACTGTAGCCCATCTCAAGTTTGAAAAGGCTCGGGAGCCTCTCATTTGTGACAGAATCTCCAAAGCATGAGGTTTTTAGCCAGATCTGAGTCTTTGGTCTTTTGTGACGGGCAGCTGTGTTTAATGCTCTTACAGCGCCTTGCTCATACCCCTGGAGTTTTCCAACGTCTTGATTCAAACGATTTGCATTTAATGTAACAAATTAGCCCAAACAGTGTTTGATTGTGAAATGGAAAGAAAATCATACAGTTTTCATACAGTTCCAAAAAAAATAATAAAAAATCAACACTCATCTACATGAACACATGTTTGCCCATCCCTCTTTACGAAACAGCTCAATCTCGTGGATGAGGAGCATCTGTAAACATCAGATATCAAATCTTGCCACAAATTCCAAGCTAGATTAAGGACTGGACTTTGACTAGGCCATTATATTACATTGTAGCTCTTTATGTTTGGCTGGCTGTCACACTGGAAGGCAAACTTCCATTTTAGGCTCAGATTTTTTAACCCTCTAACAGGTTTAATTCCTGTATTTAGCTCTATCCATTTCCACATCAACTCTGGCTAGTTCCCACGTATTTTAAAAGAAAGGCATCCCCATAGCATGATGCTGCCACCTCTATGTGTTACCATGGAAGTGTTGCGTTCAGGGTGTTATCCAGCATTGCTTTTCTGCCACAGTGGAATATTGATCTCACCTGAACAGAGTTCCTATGTATTTTCGTTTTTGTTTTTTTGTGATAATGGATTTTTTTTTCTTGCCATTTCTCCATAAGAACAGATCTGGGAGCTGCACAGTTAATAGTTGTCCAGACAATAGATTCTCCTACCTGAACTGTGGGTCTTTGCAGCTCCTCCAGAATGTCTCTTGGTTGTTTCTCTGATTACTGATCTCCTTGCCTGGCTTATTACTGAATGCTCATGTCGGTATGTTTGTAGTTGTTGCCTACTCTGTCCCATTTTCAGATGATGGATTGAACAGTGCTCAGTGAGATGTTTAAAACTTTGGGGATTGTTTTTTTTTTTTTTTTAATAGCTGAACCCAGCATTAAACTTCTCAACTTCCTCCCTGACCTGTCTGTGCTGTTCCCTGGTCTTCATGGTGCTGGTTTTTCACCAATGTTCCCTAACAAACCCCCGAAACCTTCACAGAACTGCTGCATTTCCACCGAGATTACCTCACACAGGCCGAATCTGATTTTCCATTAGGTTACTCCCAAAGGTAATTGCTTGCACTATAGTTTGTTTAGGATTATCGTATTAACTTCACTTCTTGAGGTCAAAATCTTCTAAATGTGGGCTCCAGCACCCAGGAAAAACATAACCCCTTCAGTCTTGTAAAAATACAAAAGCAAAGGGGAGACATCGGGGGTGTGCTGGGGGGATTTTTCCACCTACACATCCTTGTTGTCAACACCTTGGTGCTGCCTGGTTCACCGTCACAGCCATACCTCCGTGCAGCATTTTTGGAACGTGTCCACGTCTCGCCGTGCATGATTTCCTAGGTTCATAAAGCAGTTCGCCTTAGAGTGATACAGTAGGAAAGGAAGGAAGAAACAAAGAGAAAGAAAGAAAGAAAGACTGACGTGTCTTTTAGTGCTCCGCTAATGTGAGCCCCCGTTGGCCCCACTCGTGACTGTATGGGGGCGAAGAACAAACACTTTACCCGATCGCAGCCATTCCCTACCTAAACACCATTCCTGGCCGGTGTGTGGAGCATTTGTCAGGTGGCTGGTGCTAATGTGAAGCCTTTGAGGCGCCTGTAAAACAATCTGAAGCCGAAGTGGAGCAATTTGTTGCACACATAGGTGACAGTGTGAGAAGCTCGCTGGGTTTTTCAACAGCAGCTAGTTCAATCGTCCCTCTTTAAACAGCTTCCGGGTGGAAAGGCTGCAAAATAAAATATGGAATATGGAAACAGAATGAGCATTCTGAGGTGAGGCTACTTCCACAACTTAATACAGTATTTCATAGAATCCCTGTAAAACAGTGACAAATGATAGGTATTTTCTCCACTTTTTGTATGCATCACATGTTTATTTTTTTCTAGATGTTGAAGCCCGTTGTGAAATTGGCTAATGAAATGCCTACAAAGTTGTCAAAAAGTTCTTAAATGCATTTTAGATTGTGATTGCAAACAATGCTCATGACAGATAGCTTCTCACCAGTTGGGATTTTACGACAACTCAATGTGGTATTGTTGTACAGTGATTTGGATTTATCTGGACTGAACGTTATCAGATCTGCATCTGACTATATAAAAAGGATTAGATTGGATTAAGATGATATGAAGTGAATCTGGACTAAGTTGGATTCTCACTGGAGCTTCGGTAGTTTATAAATACACTATTAAAGGATAACAGTCTATAAATAACATGTTTTCCATAGGCTGTTTTGCGGTAACTAATTAAATATGACATCTGTACATTAAATCAGTTGAACGTTGTCTTAATACTAAAATGTAACACAAATCGCAACAGTAATTACGATTAAGAGGTATAGAATCCAAACTTTAGACAGTTTTATAAAGAAAAAAGCCCTTACTAATTGTATACATTTAAATAATTTTATTATAAGGTGGAAAATCCCCAAACATCCTTGCTTGTGTAACGATCGTAGGTGTGAACCCGAAATTCACACAGGGTTGCATTAAAAAGGGGTAAATGCTGAATGCAGAAACAGACCCGGAGTTGCTGACAGAACCAGACTTAACCAGATGCAGGTGAAGCATACAAGAACTGAAAACCCCACGGCGGCAGAGCAAAAGCGAGGTGATGCGACGATCTGGCAGTGAGTGTGTGGCAGAGTTGGAACCGATTAGTGACGGCAGCTGGAACTGGACTGGGCCGATAACTGGTGACTGAGAAGTGGACCGAGCTAATTGGAGGGTTTTCTGTGGCTGAGAGGTGACAGAGCTGAAACCTCAAGTCCAGAAAAGTTCAAAACAAACAAACAAAAAGCCTAAATCATGGCAGCTTGGCTTTTTATGACACACAAGTTGAATCAAAATGAAATTAACTTTAGTTCAAACATCTAAACATGCCACGTCTGCATTTATTCAACTCTATTTTAATATTCTGCCGTAAAAACCAAAGTCATTGAACAGTCAGTTTCTCTTTTTTGACCTGATGCACCCCCAGTGCTTATCCTAAACCAGCTACGGGCAATTTGGTTCATTGTCATGTTTCAGCCTGACCCGGCAAAGGTGGACAGCAGGGGCGGTTCTAGACAGGGGCCAACAGGGGCCCAAGCCCCTGTAGAAATGGCCCTGGCCTCTGTTCTGGCCCCTGTGCTAAAAGCATCATGTTAAATAAACTTCTCATAATTATTTGCAATGGCAAAAAAAAAAACATAATTGATTGGTCACTTTGACCAATATTATTTTTTACCTTTACAGCTTTACTCTAAAAATAATTTAAAACTTAAGATGTTTCACGTTTAGCTTTAGCCGTATTGAGCAGGGGGCAAAGTTTTCAACTGCTAGATCAGGGGTCTGAAACCTGCAGTTCCAGAGCCACAAGTGGCTCACTTAATATTATTACACAGTTAAATATTACCATTTTAATGTTTTTAATTTTTTTTTGTTCTGTGCCCCTGTGAAAAAACACTGGCCCCACCTTGGCCCCCCTGGTAAATTTGGTCTAGAACCGCCATTCGTGGACAGAAAAAAAAAGTTACATTTTATGAAACCATTCTCACTTTTGATTTGTGTAGTTTCCAATTTCTAACCATCGAGATGAATAAAAAGAGTTTGTATTTACTAATATTAAACTTTCTTAATTAAAGTTGATGCAATCCACCTGAATTTAATGTTAAGATATTGCTGCAGCACAACAGCCCTCTGCAGTCCTCCACAGACACACGTCCTCAAACACATCGTTTTTTGCCCGTCCTACCACCTCTACACCCAGTAGACTTTCCAACGTGGCGCTGACCAGTCTGCCTCTTTTGCTGTGCTGGAGCGGGTTCTCTTGGACTGGGTTGGGTCAGGTTGAGTGGTAGAGGCAAACAGGCAGCTGGAAATGGGAGCTAATGTGGAATGTGAGGAATTGGGCTGTGTGGTAAGGGGCCCCTTCAAGCCTAACAAACTCAGGGAGGTCCGAGGCCTGGTCTAGAGGCCTTGGATAAATAAACCATGGGAGATGACCATGCACTGCGTAGATATCTGCCATCACACCTCCCTAGCCTCCAAACAAAAACCCCTTGATACCTCCTTCACCTCCTCACATCCTTTGTCCCATATGTTCTCTCTCTCTCTCCCAGCTTCCTCTGTTTATCCCCTCCCCTGCTTCACCCTCTTCTACATTTCATCCCATTTTTCTCTTCTCTTTGCATTTGAACTTTTCCGAATCACTCTCATCTGCCTGTTTCATCCTTCTTATTGGGTACCGCGCAGTCTCTGCTCCTACATTCAGGTCTCTCCTCAGTGAGCTCAACCATCCAGTCGTTCATCCACGCTTGAACCGCTGTCCGTATCGCGGGTCCTGTATTCGCTGTGGGCAGAGTTACGGAACCGCTCTGGCACCCAGCCATCTCACAACAGCCGGCTTGCTGGTTGTTCAGGCCCAGAAAGTGTTTATTTTTTTCCCGACTACAGTTCTTCTTTTGCTTTCAGGCAGACTTAGTGACGGCGGAAAAGATTTCATGTAGAAAAGATTTCACATGAAAGCAACTCAGACCCAAGCAAAGCTGGGAGACATTGTTGTAAACCTGATCTTCCAAAGAGTTTGTGTAAAAATAATGATTTCATAGCATGATGAAAATATTGTAGACATATTTTTTTTTTTTACATAATCAGGTCTTCACCGCTGCCTTTATATCTGAAAACATCCAAAAAACATAATCAAAATAAAAAGTAATGAGATTTTATATATATATATATATATATATATATATATATATATATTTACATAACATTACATCCATGTATCTGGTCAACAGTTTAAAAGATCTTAGTTTGAGGAATAAATTATCTGGTGATATTCATCACACATGATACATTTAGACAGTTGTTTGCAGCGTATTCCTGAATATTACACTAAACTAAGACTTGAATTAATAAAAGCTAACTTAGCGGTTAGCCGTTTATTGTCGCTACGCTGCTCATACTGTAGACTTTGAACATGGTTGAGAGTCACGAGAAGCAAACCTTGTTCATGAGAAGAAGAGGAAGGTCTCAATAGAAAGAAATAAGACCAGAGTGGATTTGGGAGCTTTAACTACCTACTATCTTTTTTTCCATAATACATCTACCTCATGGACAATTAACTCAGTATCCCACCGAGTGAAACACAACATCTGCGTATGTACGATGTACAGAATACTGATTTAACTGGACTGATGAAGGTAAATCAAATACACATACTGTTGAAACCTTAGTGTTACATAGACTATAAAAGAGACAGTATTTTAAATCAGATTGCACTTCAAGTGTTTTAGGTCGGTTTGGGTTTCAATTGACATGTTTTTGATGGTAATCTTTTTTATTACCTTACATGTTTCCATAGTATTTGGCCACATTGCCTTTAAACTGCAAAAATTGGATCAAGGATTTTGGGTATGTGTCTCTAAGCTTGTCCTTTTCTGGAATTTGGTCTCATTCCTTCAGACAGAACTGATAAAGCTGGGTTGGGTTAGTTGGCCGGTTAACTCACACACACCTTTTCAGTTCTTCCTACAAACGTCTATGGGATTTTCCACGATTTTGTGATGGTCATTTCAAAACATTGACTTTGTTGTCCTTAAGCAACTTCGTAACTAAGTTTGTGCTATTATTGGGGTCTTTGCTCATTTGAAAGACCCATTTATTTCATTAAATTCCCAACTGATAACTTTGATATTTCCACATTAATGTTGACTTTGTCTATTTTAGGAAGTGTATCAGTCCCTCCTGCAACATAAAATCTCCTCGACATGATGCTTCCACCTCCATTCTTCACAGCTGAAATGGTGTTATGCTTCAAAGCTTCTTGTTCTTCCTTCATATGCTTCAGAGCTGGTGTATATCACCAGCAGTCATTGGGCGAGAGGCAGCGTACACCCTGGATAGGTCGTCCCTCCATCAAGGGGCAACATAGAGACACATAATATGGATACACATGGTCAAACAAGCATACCCTCACACATTCACACCTAAAGACAATTTAGAGAGACTGATAAACATGTGTTCTTGGACTGTGGAAGGAAGCCTGAGAACCCACGTTGGGAAGAAACCAGAAAGCAGCACATTATCACATTAATTATATTAAAAACCAGTTATGAAGGAGAGAGAACTTTTATAGGCACATTTAGGCCAACTCTGGTTGTGACAGTGAAATTTTCTTATAAGATTACACTTCAATACATTTACCTGAGAGACCAGCGAGTGTCAAGTGAAATCTTTGGTCAAACGAAAAGGCCAAAAAAAAAAAAAAAAAGTACTCAGCGGCAGAGGGAGGCATTCTGCACTGACATCCCCCTTCAGAGTCAGATGCAGAGTCGAAGTTGCCACCCACGGTCTCACACAAGATTAATTATGATAATGCATTTCTTTACCCCTTTGTCATCGTAATGAATGGTTGCCTTTCTGGGGCAAAAACACACAGAACACAGAAAGAGACAGAGAAACACACTTTCTTTAAGTCTTTGTCTGGGACGGTTGTTACAGAGGTATTGTCAGATGCAACTGGCAGGTGGTAATGCAAACTTTGGACCTGTGGATTTAAAACAAGGCAGGGAGCTTCACAGGCCAAACCACACATATGTATCCATATATATCTATCTATCTATCTATCTATCTATCTATCTATCTATCTATATATATATATATATATATATATATATATATATATATATATATATATATATATATATATATATATATATATAGATAGATATATATATATATATATATATATATATATAGATAGATATATATCTATATAAATAGTTTTATCAGTTTAAGTGAACAATCTTTCATAATTCAGATTTTCTTTTCCTTTTGTTGGAAATTGAGGCAGAACAGTTTACCTATTTTAGACTTACTGAAAGCAGTCTGGATGTGGCAATAAAGTAGACAAAGAGGGACAGACTGAATAAAATGTTTGTGGAAGCAAAAAATATGGTACGTTTGAAATGATTTAAAACAACCTGTGCCTTCAGAGTTCCACCTCAACACTTGTGTTAATCAGATTAGAAAGAAACAAGAACCTTGTTGGTGTCAAGCAGGTCAATCTTTTGCGTCTTACTGCGATTTCACTTCAAAAGGCTCGATTCCAATCAAACGGAGGCTCACGGCTGACTTAATTAGCAGGGGGTGGGGGGGCTCTGCAGCGGCAGGCAGCGATATCTGGCTCCAGCGAGAGATTGTGAGGATTTCTGAGGCATTTCAATGAGCTTGTTATCTTGACGCATTTTCTTTGTTGGCCAAGTAACATAAGCGAGCGCAGTTTGTGAAAAGAGCGTCTGTGTGCGGACGCATTCAGAAGTTTAGGTTAGAGATGGGGTGGGTCTGGTGGCGATGCCGGTGAAGGAGGAGGATGTTAGCATCTTGAAAGGTTGTGTGTGGAAAAAAAAAAAAAAAAAAAAAAAAAGAGGGCGGGAGGAAATTCATTTGTGGTCCAAGAACACAGAAGACAAATTGAGGAAGTGTTGTGCTAATGTGTAGGGGTCAGCAGCAAACACACGCAGGTTTCTGACTGACTACCACTTGGGTGGCCTGCTCGCTCGCTCTGTGTGAGCGCGTCTCTTGCTCACCCACAATCAGCCCTCAAGCAATGAAGCCACCCATCTACTCAGGCAACACCCCCCCAATACCAGAACGCCAACTCCACCCTGCTTCTCTGAGCATCTGTGGATGTCTGTGTGTCACACATTTGTCTCCTTTCATCCGCCCCACAGTGTCCGTCTGGTACTGAGCTTCTTTATTCTTTATTTCCACACTTATAGGAAATCACGCAGGTTGATTTCACGCATCGGCTTAAGATGTCTCGGGAAACCAAGACGTGAAAGGTTTCTTTAACAGTTTTCCTAATTTGTCTCGTTACAGTTGTTTGATTTCACACAGACTGACGATCTCACGAATATGTCTAGTTCACTTCTTCCATGAAGACATTGGGTCGAGTTCAGTTGGGCTATCTCATCAGTGGAGGAGCGCTTGTTCAGAATATTTCACTGTTCAAATATTTGGATTGAAAATGTCCATTGTTGGCCGAGTTTAAAATGAGTCACTGCCTAGAGGAGTAAAATAGCATATTTTTCCTATTTTCTGCATCCGACTTGTTCTTTGTTCTTTTTTTTTTAGAAACCAAAAAAAAAAACCCATCAATTCTGTTCCTTTTCTGAACTTACAGACTTTATTTTGGATGATTTTCAGTTAAACAGCTGCAGGAGGTAGTTTCAGCAAAAGCGACTGCAAATGACACAGTTGGATAGTCAAGAGAAACTCATTTTTGTCGACCTCTTTTGCACTCATCGTGAAGGTTTCCGTCTACAAAATCGAACACATTCTCACTGCCCAACATCAACTGCTTCTTCAAACCTTAAAAACCAACCAGCTGGATCTTTAAGAGCGACACTGAGCACAATAGCAGAGGTTACGGTTATGTGATTGGTTTTGATGGGTAATCACATGTAGATGGTTAAATGTATTTTTAGAACTGAGCTAAATTTTGTCCAATTCAATAGTCACACATTTAAGGACGTATCTCTGTGCCTTTTGCAGCCTAAGACCATCAACCTACCACCGCGCTTGACTGTCAGTATGATGCTCTTTTCCTAATATGCTGCGTCGGTTTTACGGCAGACGTCATGCGACACACGCCGTCCAAGATGCTGCCCATTTGTCCCCATAAGTATTTTCCTAGAAGTCCTAAGGATGCTCAAGATGTTTTTGGCAAGTGTGCCTTTAGGCTCTTTTTGGTCAGCAGTGGTTTTTGCCTTGGAACTCTCTCGCGAATCGCAGCAGAGCCATCGAAATGATCCGGGACGCATACCCCCCCAGCAATTGTCTGTTTTGGCTGCTGAACTCAGGAAAGCTGCTCCACAGCCTAGTGATGAAAAAACTGATAAACTCTGGAGGATCTTCTATCCTTGTAGCTTGGGGCTCTTCAATCAGGCCACGTCCCACTATCTCAAATAGGCCACTGGATAACTCACTACTGCTTTGTAGCATGTTTTAGTAAGCATGATTGTCACTATTTCACTTTTTCATTTTCATTTGCTGCCTGGTATTTATGACTGGTTTGTATTTATTTCCATTTTTCATATTCCTTTATTTAACCAGATGAACACCGCATTGAGATCAACATCGCATTTGCAAGGGAGGCCTGGGAAGAAAGGAAGAAAGTCCGCAGCACACATCAACAGAGTTACACAAGTCAAAGACATTTTAAAAGACAATACAGTCATGAAAGAACTACATATAATACAATTTAAGAGCATTGGGACTGGTTAATAGATTCACTTTGTGTATTTTTAAGAATGGTCTGAAATTATTTTCAAGTAAATAAAAGCCACTATCTTGAGTTTAGACTGGAGATGATTCCAAGCTGTATATACATTAAAGGCATACTATGCAACATTTTTCAGTTAATTAATATGTTCCATACCGTTTTGGATGATTAAATGAGTCATTTCAGGTTGAACTAAGGTTTTCTCGGCCGCCCTGGTGGTCTGTGGGGGAAATACCGCACTTGCAATTGCAGGAGCAGTCGGCCCGCAGTCACAGGCTCAGTAGTCTCGTGTGCATCGCGAGAGTCTGTCTTGCTTTACGGCGAGAACTGCTACACGCCCGCAGTGAAAGGTGTGCTCGTTGCTAGCGCAGTGGCGATATTTGTGCAGTTATCATGGCGGAACCAGCGAGAAAACAGGGAAAGCCCATGTTGGAGCAGGCAAGAAAGAGGAAAAGGGCTCTGGACAGAGAGAAGAGTCGTACACGGGTGAACATAGAAGGCTGCAAGGCTGACGCGGACCTCGCGTTTCTGCTGATGCGATTGTAAGTTACATTGTAGGGTTTCCCTCACGCTACCGCCTCGCCGACATTCCAAAAAAATAATAATAAAAAAATAAAACTAACTCGATATGCGCGCCGCTCCGCTCAGCCGGTCAGCGGCGCAAAGTTTGTCCCCCACCCCCCCCACCCCCCGCCGCTCCGCTGGTCGTCCCAAATTCCTAGGGGAAACACTGCATTGGAATGGTTTCTCTCTCTCTGTGTGCATGTTCATACCTTCACTGTGTTAGTCATTGTTTGTACTGCCGTTTTTTTCCACTTTTCGTTGCGTTCGCCTGTCTGCTAAGCTCAAAACAACTGCGCCTGGCTTGACAGAGAAACCAGAACAGCTGAGCATCTTTACGACAGCGCACTTTTACTTTCGCCCTCTGGGGGGAGCCTCGCTGGAAAATCAACCCCGGTTGCATAGTATACCTTTAATACAATGCTTTTATATTTTCAGTATATTTCACAGTATACTTTTTGCACATTTTCATCCTGTTTATCATTATATGCATGTCCAGTCCAGATGCAGTTCACTCTGTTTTATACATGCGAGAATTGAGCATATAATTGATAATACTACTAATTATTATTATATTGAATTTATGTTGTTTTTTTCTATGTTTTCCTCACACAGCTTTATCAAACTTACTCTGAAAATGAGCAGGACATTTTTAGTTTTCATGCACGTTAAACACAACAACTCCAAGTGACACAGTTGGATAGCCTAACGTAATTTAGTTAAATAAATAAATAAAACTCAGCAGCTCTGTAAACATAGATTAGGCTTCAGTCTAACTGTTTCAGACTAGTTTCTGCAAACCGCTGTTGACTTCTGTTGGGCTCAGAAGGCCAGAACACAAATGTCCACTTTCAAGTAAAAACTAGAATCATAAAAGATCCCTGCAGCACACACAAACGGCCTCTTATAAAGTACAATAAAACATGTCGCATTTCATTTTGAAATCTGTCGTTTTTTTTTAAAAGAGCAGCTCAAAGATCGGACAATCCCGATTCAGCACATCAAAATGCGTCCCCTATTGTTTTATCTCGACTTCCACCAAAAGCATTTCAATTGGAAATGTCTTTCAAGTCTTCAGCTCCTCGTTAATTCAGTTTACAGTTATATCCCAAAAAATACATGTGCGTGTTTCCTGCACGGCGACAAAGCCCAAACAGACCTGACAAAGACAAAGGGAACAAGTCGAGTCATACGTTTATGTTCTGGAGGCCAACAACAAAAGTACGACTGCAAATGTTGCGAAGAACAATCCGTGCGTGAAAATGTTTTGTTTACAGACCCTTTCTTCTGGCAGTGGTATGACAAGATTTTGTTTGAGATGCATAATTATATAGAAAAATGTCCAGATTCAGCAAAGCGAAGGAAAAAAAAACCAACAACAACAAATCGGCTCTATGTCGAGGTTCTGGAACTGAACCTGTGGAAATGTGGAGATTTCTGTTTGCGTCTGTGCGACAGCGTGGTTTAACCCGTCTTACAGGTGTCTGTCCGGCAGCGGATCAAATGCGATCATAGATTCATGTAGGCCTTCACACGTGTTTGTGCTTGAGCGGGGGTTCAGCCCTGGTGGTGTTGTACAGAAGGGACTCTGTGGTCTTTGTACAAATACACAAACTTCTACCCAAACACACCCAGCTGGGTAGATCTCATCATGCGGTCGACGAGAGAGGTCAGAGAGGTGCATTGCTCCAAAAGAAAAAGAAAAAAAAAAAATCAACCCAGTTGAGATAAAGAGGCAATGTGAATCCTAAGTGTTACTTTTTTTTTTTGTGAATTTAAAGCTCAAGTAACAAATGTTTTCTGTCACTGGCACATTTGGTCAGTCTTGAGATGTCGGGCAGTCACTGTTTACAGAACCTGACATTGGAGCTGACGGCAAAGCAGGCACAGCTGCTCAGTTAAAAACTGAATACACAAGCCATAAAAAAAAGGTTTCCTGAAAAAAAAAACACTAAAAGAAATTTCAACAATCAACAAATGCATGAAATCTGATGGGAAATTACATAGTGGTCTTCCGAAAGAGCCGAAACACTGAAGTGTTCTATTTAAAAGATTTTAGCCGCTTACATGTCTACAGCATGGACATAATTCTGTGGGGAGACCTAAAACCCACATTAAATGTGCTTTTCTGTTAAAGTTGAGCTCTGGTTGTTTGGTTCTTTCGCCGTTTGGCACTTCTGCAGTTTTTTGCCTTTTGTAGCCAACACTTCATACGGTAAAAAAAAAAAAAAAAAAAAAAAAAAAGAGCCGTTTGCTGCATTGTACAGACTACCTGAAGTGCCTATCTGCTTGAACACCAAACGATTTAAAGCAATTTTCAAAAATCAATGCTGTGATGAAAAAAGGTTTTGTGACTCAAGCACATATTTTCTGCCAGCACGAGGTCACTCAGAGTTACTCTGGTTTTTTTCAGGGCTCTCAATATTTATTTTTTCATGGGAGTCACCTGGCCCAAATGTGGCTCTGAAACACCCATCAGTGGACACAGTGAAATACATAATAGCTAAAAAATAATATATAATTAAATTAAATGTGAGATTTGAACCTTTCTCTGCTTATTTTCATGAGTCATCAAAAATATAACCTGAAATGCAATGGTTTAATCCTTAGAGGTACAAAATAAACGGCCTCTTATCAATAAATCTTACAGCCTGTTATTTACCCTTTAAATAGTATCAAACTTGTAAAGAAAACAGCTTTTCTATTAATTTGATTCTATTTGCTCTTTATTGGTTGTTTTTGGTAAAACTGCTAAGCACTTTGGAAAGTTTTTGGTTTATTATACATATGAAAACTTGACAATGACGCTGACATCTGTGGGCAGACCAAAAGTTGTGGTTTACACCCGTGAAAAACTGCTGACGCCTAACAGCATTTCTTTCTATTGACTCCAGTTTTATTTTTATTGGATTAGATGATTGAAGTTTGAAGGAATAAGACATATTGGCAGTTGTAAAGTTTATCTGATTAACAAACAAGGCCCAAAGTAGTGAGTGGAATAAGCGCAGTCACAAAGTACAGTCTGGTTACCTCCACCTCATGCAGGTCACCAGCTTGGTCGCACACTGTTATGGGATACCGCCCCATTCCTCAATCCAGCATCTAGTTTGTGGGTCCCAAATCTCTGCAGGCTGGAGCAAATTGGCAGCATGAATGGCAAAGAGGCAAACTTACCCAGAAGTGTTTAAGATCAAACCTGCAGAGAAGGCAACATGTGTAATGTTGTCACTTATATAGGACATTTTTTGACCAATATGTACAATCTGACCCATTTGTATAATCTGATTCAGTTTGACTTTGTAAAGTGCCTTGAGATGACATGTTTCATGAATTGCCGCTATATAAATAAAATTTTATTGAATTAATGTTGGGATACATTTTTGTTGCACCTTGTAGCTTCAAACTACACTATTTCTTAGCAAATCTGTTAAAATTATACTTTATTAAACATTCCCCGTCAAACCAAACCAAATATTTTCTCTTCTTTTAACTGGGACACAACTAACTACAAGATAGACTTTGAGCCTTACACATTTCTTATTAGACACTAAATCAATGGAAATTCAGATGCTCGTTAAGAAAAGGCCCTAAAACTTGGTGTTTTCCTTATATTTTCTTCAGTGTGACTTCTCAGTTTCATCTTTTCTAAGCTATAAGTAGTTTAATCATATTTCAATTATTTGACATTTAGAATTTTTATGACAAGCTGTGTTAGTATTGCATAAGGGACCCTCGGGTCTAAAACATTTTATTCGTTATCCAGTATTTTTTTAGTATATTTTATTTCTTGCTATTAAAAATAACAATGCATACTATGAAATCAAAGACCTAAAATTCTCACACGTCATATCATAAGATGTTAGGACAACTTAACTGACTCAAGCATGGCTGTAGACACAGTAGAGTAAATAAAGGACAGTAAATCAGACACGCTGACTTCCCCGTTCTCATCTCCTTCCTTCATGACTAAGAAACGTCTAATCTTTAATTTAGGAAAAACTCCACCAGTGCAATGTAGTAAATTATGCGACAGTAAGAGGTTCAGAATGTTGTAGACGAGAAAAAAAAAAAGAAAAAAAAGAAAAGCATCAGCCGTGAGTCAGTTTCCTCCTCTTCTGGGCTAGCGAGTGTGTGTCAGGGCGGGGCGTCGGTGTTAGCTGATACACAGACGAGCTGGGTGGTCCGGGGCCGACACATACACCATTTTTTTTGTGTACAAATAAACTTAACCCCCCCATTGTGGTCACCCCTCCCACTGCCTTTTCTCCCCATCTCTGGCGATCACAGCTGCACAGCGTGCGTGTGTAAACACCTTCTCGCACCGAGATGTCTGCGTGTGTGCTCACGCTCCTCCCTCTGGAAGACTGTAAAACGGAGCAATTGAGAACTACTGTAAGGAGAGAGCGATGATCTGATGAAGGTTAGGAGCGGTGACACTCTGATGTTGAAGCATAATGAAAATGAAGAGAAAAGAAACCCCACAAAAGCATGCACTGAAGTCAACTTGTCTTTATTCAGACTTGTTGTAAAAAAAGAAAAAGAAAAAAAGCCAAAAATTGTTGGACTGTCTAGCAGCTTCTAGGCTTCTGATAGGTCAGTCAGCTGGAGGATCGGTTTGCTGCCCTCATGTTAACAGGGTAACGTTTCTTTTTCTTTGTGACGAAGCTAGATCTCCATCAGTTGGTCCGTTCCGACGATAACTTCATTTGTCCGCTCAGCTGAAAAGAGAAAGAAATTACTGATGAAACACACAAAATAACTAATAAATATCTCACAAGTCCACCTATGGTGATGGTTATGATTTAAAATCAGCGATTTATCAGTGAAATGAGGGATTAAATAAACCACGTAAAACCCACGACCAGCCGACATTAGGACGCATAATCCTTTGAGTCATTTGATGTTCAATTATATTAATGTTCCACTAGACATTCAAGACGCATTGGAAATTCAGTCAGAGCAGAAGCAAAATATATTTCACACTGAGCTTTAATGACACAGATGGGTTTTGTGCCTGCAGACATAGCGGGGTTCGCAGCCAGGATGAGGGTAGCCTCGTTCTGGCTGCAGAAGCGCGGAAGTGCAGAAGTGGAAAGGCAATCACGGCTCCCTCACGTAACCGGTGAACAAATGGTGTTTTCACTGTGAAGTCGCCAATAACACAGAAAAAAGATTAGAATTAGCTTTTTTGGAAATAAATAAATGAGTGGAGCGGAGGTCTGAAAAGTGGTTGGCAACAGCGCTGCTATGACACAGAGCCTCTGCCTCCTCAGAGAATGACAGGAGGGGATGTGTCTGTATTTTCCCTCTCGCAACTGCAATCTATCTGGCAGAAACCCGAGTGAGCCAGTGCATGACGGCGTGGATTGTTTGTTATCGATAGCAACCCGAACCTTTGAGATGGCTTAGCGGATTGGATTGGGCCAATAGACCAGGCAACCTTCAGGAGCATCGGGAACGGTGCCGATGGCCAGTCCGCCCCTTCCGTTATTGACCAACTAAAAGAGCAGCTATGTTTTTCCCCTAAAAAAATGACTATTGACTCAATATGAAACATTCTGTTCAAAATAAAATATTATTTCTATATAATATTATATAACAAAATATTTCTCACTTTCTTATCTCAGAAGACATTACGCCTTTAAACAAACAAACAAAATTAAAAAATACTTGTGAAGTGCTAACGGTTAGCTCTTTTTCCCTCTCATGCGCGTTCACGACACTGGTGTTGTTCCAACTTATCGGCAGAGGGGGCAGACTTCAGCAAAAATCCAGGAACTTGCGCAATGCACCTTTAAAGCAATGAATCACATTCATTTTCAGCCCTAATTGTTTGCCAAGGCTTATTAATTTTCTTTCTCGTATCATTTTTACAACAAAAATAACTTTTTAAACATGAGCACACATGACAATAGTAATATTTACCCTGAGCTTTCTTACTGCTCATAATTAATACAAAACTTGAGTCCGGTTTTGTGCCTGGAGGCACCCGTGAGCCATCAGTTCATGCTCAGATAGCATGAATGGATGGCACAAGGTTGTATCTTGCTGGAAAGTGCACCAGATTTCCCATAATCTCAGTTTTTAAAGATATTAATGCAACTTCATGTTCTTGCAATACCAGACTCTTGTCCATTGTTGCGGTCAGTTTATAGAACATTTCAACACAAATGTTGACCAAAGTGCTTCATAATAAAAACAAAATAAATAAATAAAAGACTTAAAAATACAACTATATGTCTAAAATAACTATAAAGTAAAGAAAACCTGTATAAAGTCACATTGGTTCAGATATACACGTTATAGGGGGATACCATGGTGAAAGCTTAACCACCCATATCCTACAGTAGTAGTCACACATAAAACACTAATGAAGGCTTATTGAAGATTTCTGTAGGTTCAGACAATCAGATAAAAATGTGACCTATGAATAAAAAACAACAAAAATGAAACAAAAAAATGTGTCCTAGAGCACAAACAGTGTTGTTTTTGTTCCAGGACTTTTTCATAATTTAGTTTCAGAGACGCATAATAGAACAGATGGCCGTGATACAAATAATATCAAATTTTATAAGGTTTACTCTCACAAACAGTTTTTGGGCAAGGTTATTAGAATACAAACGCAATAAATATTTAAAGGCCTTTATTTTTACGCTCCAGTCTGATTAATAAAAACCTTTACTGTAGGCGTCCAAACCTTTCGTCACCTGTGCCAAAATTGTCAAGCCAAAAGTACCCGAAGGCTAAAAGATATATATAAAAAAATAATATTACCAAAAATTTTATTTTTTTTTTTACCCGATCCACAAAATATGAGCATGCAATATTGTAAATAAACAAAGTAGTCAGATTTTCTGTATGAAAGGGATGTGTTAATCATTGTAGATCCAAATCTAAAAAAGGGTTTTGCACATTTGCCTCATTAATGGTTATCCATTTTGCTAATTCTTTTGTAAAGTAAAGTAGTCATCTTGCAATCGGATGGTTGTGGGTTGAAATCCAGCTTCCCCCTGTCATAGGTCGATGCGCCCCTGGGCAAGTCACTTAACCCCAATAAACTAACTATCGATCTGCAGATCGATGTATGAATGTGTCAGTCAGTGAGCGAATCAGTGAGTGCAACTGGGTGAATGTGGCTAAAGCGCTTTGAGTGGTCAGTATGACTAGACAAGTGCTATATAAATTCAGTCCATTTACTGCAGTAACGTGCAAGTCCAATGTGTAATTTGACTTGTTTTAACTCTAACTGCTGCACTAATATCTGCAACGGTCCCTTTTAACCTAAAACCTCTCAAACACATGAAGTACAACCACAATTCCTCCCTGGAACCCTGCTCCCCCAGCCCACCACCACCACCACCAAGTACCGGTGCTGATCCAAAACAAATGGCGGCAGGGAGCAATGTTCCATCCACGCAGACAGGTTTTAGTGTGAAGGAATCTTTTGCTGGGAATGAGCTTAGCCACTGTTGTGTGAAAGAAGAGGACAAATGGAGCATGGGACTGCAGGAGAGGGAAGGGCAGGGAAGGTGGGGAGTGACTGGAGTGGAAAAAGAGTATGCTGCTCGAGCCAAAGGAGCCCCCAAAAAAACAATACAGTCGATGGTTGTAGTGACATCACGTGTGTTTACATATTTCTCCTGCTGAAGCAGTGATGGGAAGTGGACAGGATGTTGGGTTGTCTTACGTCTACCAAAATGTTGACAGGGGTGGGTTCATTTTAATCACATTGCACCATATAAACTGAAAATGAAAAGAAGACATGCAAAGGATTGCATCTCTTTAGAGGGAGTATTAAAAAAAAAGTGCATCAAAACACAAAAACACAAAAAAAAAAATGAAGAAGAAAAATCAAGAGCTGATAAACGATTGCGAACGCAATGTGTGTGTCTGTGTCAGGCCGTCATGGTGGTCTTTGGCTGCTAACAGCTTCAGCAGTAGGGTGGGTGTATAATGTCTTTAACAGCCTGCGGTCAGACAGCTAGATTGGCAACAAGGAGCTATCTTTTATTCAAACATTACAATACAGAGAAAAGGAGCCGAGAGCTTTAAGTTTTATTTAACGTAATCTAATGGAAGAGTGAATCTTTAGAAACTGACACTAAGTACATAAATCCCTGCAATTTTCTGATTTATTGGAATACATTTTACCTTCTCAAGGGGACAGTATAAAACAATATAAAGAACACCATGTGCATTCAAAAAAGTAATCTTTATCAAAATGTTATTAGTAGGAAAATGATAATAAAACAGCAGTGGATGAGTGTGATTAGCTTATGTTTAGGAAATAAAAATAAGATGAAGGGACAACTTTGAGGAAAAAAAAATTTGTTTTAACAGAACTTTGTCTAAAAAATGTAGAAACGTAAAAACCATTAAATGAAGCAAAAAATAAATAAAGTGATGTGAGGGGAGCTTTTCTGCGGCGCAATCACACGCCGTTCGCTTCAGAGCGGTCTCAACTGTTTCCTTTTAAGATGATTTTAGCTCAGATTCAAACTGTTGTTGCCCAGAGCTCCCTGTTGTTCACTCAATTAGGCGTCTTAGTCTGGTAGCCAAGCTTGTTCCCTCTTTTCTATGTTCACGAGTTAAAGTGCGTGTGCGTGTGTGTGTGTGTGTGTGTGTGTGTGTGTGTGTGTGTGTGTGTGTGTGTGTGTGTGTGGGGATGTGGCTGCAGGCTGCTGCTGTTGAATTCCGGGTGGTCCTGTTCTGGCCGTGCTCTCTAACCTCTCCATCAATGTAACACACACACACACATACACACACATACATATGGAAACAAAAACACACACACAGAGCTAGCTCCGAGGACAAGGGGATTAAGGAAATTATTTAAAAAATAATCTTTGACAAATTGGACTTTAAGAAAGAAGAACCTTTCCTTGTTGGCACTAATGCCTGGCACCTATACGTGGATGCCACACACATACATTGACGTCTTATCAGAGTCAGTCAGAGGGAAGCACTGGGCATTAGGAAACTGACAGAAATTACAAAACAAAACTATTTCAATGTCAAACAAATCTTATATTTCTTCCTAGTTGAAGGGGTTTACAGAGATGCAGTAATCAGGCTTTTCCTATAGGCATCATACCCATTTCCTTTTTTTTTTTTTTTTTTTGGAGGACTGACCTGCTGATTTAGATTTTTTTATCCTTAGGACTAAAAGTCATGGAAGAAAAAAAGTGATTCAGGTTCTTTTATAGATGTAGAAGTTTTAAATCTGATTAAAAATGGGGGAATTACAAGATGATCGTGATTTATGGCTCAAAGCTCATGTCCTCTAACCTTTATGTAATTCTTATTAAATTCAGACTACATCCTGTTATCTCTAACGACCCATTGGTGCACCTCAAGTTTTATACTGTGAATAATTATTGATATTGTATCAACTCTGTGATTTTTTAAAGTGCTTCTATTTTGTATCATTTAATGAAGCCATATCATTTGAAACGTTAAGATTAAAATCTTACTATGCTCACAACAACTAAGAATCTGCAATTATTAATGGCAAACATTTTGACTAAAATTTTCAGAAGGAATAAAAGCACATATTTATCCATATTTTCACATTTCAACTATAGATATGCCGATCATTTGCTCACAGATTGGAATCTGACAATTTTCCCCTAATCTGATTAGTGATTGATAAGTTACTGAAAAAACAAACAAAAAAAACAACGTTTCATTTTTGTCTATAAACACTTCCACCAATAATATGTACATTTGAGTACAATAACAACAACCATAATAATAGTACTATTATTATTGTTGTTATTATTATATATGCTTTAAAGTATAAATGGGAATATATTTTTAATAAATAGTTTTTTTCTGTTGGTGTCAAAACTATTGCCTCTATAAAAAGATGA
The DNA here is from genome assembly GCF_011125445.2 of Fundulus heteroclitus. Classification (NCBI taxonomy): domain Eukaryota; kingdom Metazoa; phylum Chordata; class Actinopteri; order Cyprinodontiformes; family Fundulidae; genus Fundulus; species Fundulus heteroclitus. The sequence goes on from NC_046366.1 coordinate 15,267,868, forward strand.
AAAACAAAACCAGAACTGCCACAGGATTATTTTCTCTTTTATGAGTTATAGTCCTCCGATAAAAAAAAAGGTGAAAATTAAAATCAGCCGTTCTGACCGCAAAGAAACCCTGAAATTGGTTCTGGCCAGGAAACGCCACATGGGCACTTCTCTAATTTCAACCCATCCTTTGATCTCTAGACACTTACAACAAGGAAGTGGACAAACAATGCTCGATTTCTGCTGTGAGGGACTTAGTGCAAGATTTTTTTTAAAAAGTTATATTGCCAAATCCTGATGTTAAACACCAGAAAAAAAAATATTGCTTGCTGTAGTTCAATATATCACATGCAATGAAGAGCATCCAGTGGAAACTTCTTCATCGCTATTATGTGTCACAAATGTGCCGTTTGATGCAGGGCGTAATAATGTGTGGCTATAAAAAGAATTTGAAAACAAGCCTAAAACAACAGGGTAAGTAAGTAAGAGATGGAATAAGAAAGAACCTATTCAGAGCTCTTTCATGTAAAAAAGTATGGGTGTGTTCATTTTGTCGGGTCTCACCTTCTGGCTCAATTCGTTGTCCGTTTCCAACCAAACAATATTTGAGGTCTGCTCCCCTGCCAATGATTGCATTACTGCAGATTACGCTGCCTTGGATGTTGCATCTGGAAATCAAGCACACACACATTTTATTAACTGCAAGGTTGTTGGAATGCTGGATGAATTTGTTGCAGAGTTTCGATGTGTCCGTCTACGCGCCGGGGGAGAGAAAGCATCGACAGAATAGCACGGCTTCAGGTAGGAAGGTAGACAAGTGGGAACAGATGTCAAGGTGACTGGTTGGAGAGAAGTAGAAGGCGATTTTTGGTTGTGATTGGTCCTAGGTGAGTATACAGTGCAAAAACATTGTTTCTGAGAGTGGCAAAACTCCTTTAAGGTATCGCCCCCATTTCAGATCTTCAACCTACTTTACCGGACTTGAATTTCTGTGCTTACAGACACCAAACATTTCCCATGTCCAGTTTGTTTTTTCTTTATCTGTATGTGCTACATCTCATCCAGCAACACAATGCTGAGAGTAGCTTCTGAACCACAAGTGCTGCAAATTAATCCGTTGTCAGTCACATAAAACCAAAATGGTCAATGAGTTGGACAAAAAGCTGTGATGTGGCAAAGTAGAGAAAGAAAAAGCACAACACTGAAATGTCAAACCAAAAACAAAACGTCTTTCACGTTTTTACATTTCCGTCCATCCATTCCTCCAGCCTTATAATAATAATAATAATAATAGGCTCACTAATAATAATTGAACTTAATTGATCTCACAATGGAGAAATTCACTTCTGCATCTTAATGCTCCCCTTGGGGAGCAGTGGGCTGCCACTTTGTGGCGGTCCGTCATGGGGCAGATTTCAATATTCCTATCCTTTAGACCAGGGGTCTTCAACTCTGGGCCATGCTTTAGGTGTTTCCCTGCCTCCAAACACCTGAGCTAAATAAATTGGTGATCACCAGGCCTCTGCAGCCCTGGATGGCTGCTGAGGAGGTCATGCAATTCTTTGATTCAGGTGTGGTGAAGCAGAGGCTAAAACATGCAGGACAGTAGATCCAGAGGACCAGGTCGTTTTAGAAATTTTAACAACGAATAACGTCAGGAAAAAATAAGTGGTTTTCCATCCTTGTTTTTTTTTTTTTATCTCCATCCTTACAGATGTAACAAAATCTAATTTCATACTTTTACACCCTTTTCCAGCACTGAGTAGGAACCCTGTATGGCGTTAGTTAGAAATCATAAGGTTTGCCTACGTAGCACCTGCAAGAGGTGAGCCACTGTCCTGTTGGTGCTGAAACATGATTCTTCACCTCAGCGAACCGGCAGGACAGAGCTGAGAGGTTTCCCTTCCTCGTCAAGGATCTCCACAGCTGCCGTGAAAACCCGGAGACATCCAATCAACTGAACCTAATGACGTGGCATCAGCGTTAATGTCTCCGGCCTATGCTGCGTGAGCGTGTGTGTCCGCCTGAGTTAAACATCTTGTGCTGCAGTTCCACCTGAGCTGGCCGTGCCAACCCGCCGTGCGTGCTCTCATTCGGCCAGACCATCACCAGAAAATTCTTGGAGACACACACAGACGGTGCCTGTGTGTCCAGCGCCCGGCTAACCATGAAGGGCGTGTATGCGCAAGTGTGCGAGATACAGAATGTGTGTGTTTCAGAAGCCATGGGAGCCAAGCGGAGAAACGCGCTTGGGTCTTGCCCGGGCAGTGACGCACACGCACTTGGCTGTCCGTACCTCACACACAGACAGGTTTGTATTGGCCCATTTGATTCAGGTGGTTAGACCGGGACGGGAAAGGGAGAAATGTCTGTGTGGGTGCCGGGGTGTGTGTGTGTGTGTGTGTGTGTGTGTGTGTGACCGACTACCTAGGAGGTAGTGGTGGTAGTTGGTGACGGGAGATTACAAGATTCAGAGTTTTGTAACATTACAGAGAAGGGGAGACCACCAAAGAAGCTTCGGCGCTGAAACACCACTAATTACTAACACCAGGGCTCCTCCTTGTCATGACCCCCACATCCTCCCTCCCTATTACACAAACACACACAAACACATACACACATCAGCCCCCACCTCCTGTGGCCCCGTCCTATAAAGTTGACCCCTACTATCCCCCTCCCCAAACACGCAGTGCTTTGTCAACAAGCTCTGGTCAGCTCCAAACAAAGAAATCAGAAATGCAAGGGGTTTCAGCTACATGGCTGGGGTCTGCTAATCCCCTCATACAGGCTCTTTCTTTCTCTCCCTCTTTCTCCTTCCTTCTTGTGTCCTCAAAGCGATAAAAGAAAGAATTGCAATTTTCTTTCTTGCGCGCTAGCTTGCTTTCCCTTCGCTCCTTTCTTCCCCTCTCCTGTCTCTCTCATTCTTTCATGGCTTTGTGCGTGCACCTACACGGGCATGATGAGGGTCCCCGAGCTGGCTGGCCGGGCTCCCTGAGAGAGCTTAAGGAGGGATGGTTGGAGACAGAAAGAGAAGGGAGATGGCGTCGGGGCCACGATGAAAAGAAAGGGAGGAGGAGTGAGAAATTGAGATAAAAGAAAAAAAAAGACCTTGTGAATGAGTGCATTAAAATCTGGAATAGAGGCCAAGTTGAGTCCTCCTCCCGAAACGATTCCTGGCTAAGAGACTGAACAGATCAATCTACATGCTAATTCTACTGTAGCTACTGTGGCGTTCTGCACGGCGCCACTTCGTTCTTACTATTTTCACCACTAGCAAAGAGCTGAGGTGACTGTTTGAAGTTTAAAAATGTCGCCCCTCATGGAGAATCACACTTGGTTTTTGTCCTTTTAAGTATAGATAGACAAGTTTTTTTTGTTTTTTTTACTATTTCTTTAAAAACATAAAGAAGAAATATATATATATATTTCTTTATAATAAAAAAAAGAATAATAATAGTTCATTTTGTTTTGGTGCAACTTATTCAAATCATTCTAAAGACTCGTCTTGTCCAAAAACCAATGGTACCGATCGCTAGATCCATCGCTAATTAAATTATTTACTAAAAAGCGCAACTGCTCATTAAAATTTTGAAACCAATGAAAAATTTGCAATTGTAGAAATCCTTCTTAGCTCTGTTGTAATTTTTTTGATTAGTTTTAGTGGTTGATTGTTGCAGCACATCAGGAAATCCTTTAATCTGTCAAAGTTTAACCAAGAGAGTTAGTGGGCGGGGCTAACGGGTCTGCAGGTGTCACAAACTCAAATTTAAGACTTTTTTAACCTTTTAAAGACCATTATAAATTAAATTTATGACCTATATCCTGACATACAGAAATATCCAAAAGAATTGCATATATATATATATATATATATATATATTCACTGACTAAATAGGCTTGTGTTAACCAAAAATGCACCACATAGACACTTTATCTTATTTTATTTTTTATTTTTTGTAATAAATAAGCTTTGTTGTTTTAATCTTATTTCCCGTCTACTGAGCCTGCTGTGCCATTTGGAGGCCAAGTTAATAAACTGTAAACAGTAGATATTGTCACTGCAAGGGCACAGTACTGTTCTAACAAATTACCTAACCTAATTAACAAACTGTATGTATTGGTTTCATAAATTTGATGTAGAAAAAATTAGATTTGGAAAACTGTTTCTTCTACATGAGTTTGTTATATTGTTACCATGGTGAAATTTATTTTTGGCTAAGAGTACACGTAAACAAACAGGCAATGAACAAGGGTTACAATTTCTTTCACAATATAAAAAGACGAAGATCAAAAGTCTATCATAAATAAATATAATCTGCAAATACTTAAAACTTAATTTTAAAACACTTAGATAAATACTTAAAAATACTTAAAACTACTTAAATCTATTGGGACTGTGCCTTTTCTATAACTAATTTATGCATTTCTTGGGTAATAAGCTGTTCTAATTTCTTCCTATACACAAATTATTCACGTCGTCTGCAAATACATTGATAGATTACACATATCATATATATGCACACTAGCCCCTGAGTGACCACAGAGAAAATGTCCAAACAATCTGATAAATGGTCACACATTTGCTGTCTGTTTTTTTAGGTATCATTCTTTTCTTAAATTTATATATAACTTACCACCAGTTTGTTTTGCCGCTTGTAATTAGATACATTGTGAATGTGCACCTTAATTATGTATTCAACACGTGATATTTTAAAATAAATATGGATACATTTATGTCCAACTTAAATTATTCACTCAGAAAGCCTTTGCATGTATTACTCAATGACAAGTTGGACCCAACTGTAATGAAAATATAATATAACCACTGTGAAACTGAGTTTAGGTGAGAAAACTAGGGCCTAATTGATGCAAATAAGAACGTTACCTGATTACACACTAAAGGATGCTTTGCTAACACCGCCATTTCTATATGACCTCAGAAAGCACTAAAACACAAAACCAGATACACCTCCTTTCAAGACACAAACACACAAAATTTGCAACAAAAGAAATGTGAAAACATGCAGTGAACAGAAAACTAAATGCAATATTAATTTTACTATAACAATTACTAAATTATTCTAAACAGGGTTAAATACGGTTACTGCTAATTTCTTTCCTCTAAATGCAATATTTTTCCTAAATAATAATTTCTTTAAAATGTCTTTTTAAGCAACATTTTGTAATGTAATGCAGATAACTGTACACTAATCAGGTTTTGAATATGGAAACAATGACGATGATGGATGGACTGAATGACGGAAGGATGGACTGGCGGATGCATGGCTAGATGGTTGGACTGATAGGCGGATGAATACAAAAACTCGCTGGAAAGAGGGTTTGTGTTCTCACCCCTCCTCTATGGTAACTCCGTGCATGACAATGGAGTTGGTGACTTTGACTCTCTCTTTCACTGTGCTGGAGACTCCGATAGTGGATCTTTTTATGGAAGTCTTATCTGCTATCTGGCACTGAGCTCCGATGATGCTGTCCGATCCCACCTGCAGGCAGAGCAAAAACACTTAACCTACTCTGAAGCACACATGTTAAACACAACAGATACAGTGGTCTGAAGCATAAATTGGACTCAGACAATAATATAACAATATTCACCTGACATCTCTCAGAAATGGCAGCAGATGAGTGAACTGGTGGTTCATCGAACAGCTTCGGGGCCTGACAGTGAGAAAACATTAAATAGTAAAAAAAACATATTTTGAAACCAAACCACTAACTTGAGTTCAACAGGATATACACAGGGTGCTTGCTCTTTTTCCAAATTAAAATTCCAGACTTTTTTCAGACTTTTTTAAAACTGATATTTTTTTCACAAGACCTTAACTTTATGTACTTGTATACTTGTGTGCCTACTGCCTACTTCATTGGTTGAGATTGTACAAACTGTTTATTAGAAATGTTAATTTTTATAGGCTAGTATTCAATGAACAAATGCATTATTCACAGTAAATTATGCTTTTACTGATGAAAACGTTTCAAAACATGAAAATCACAAGTACATGAATTTCACATCAAACAAGTGTTTGATTCCATTAGGCTAATACAGTACGTGACCAGTTAGTAAAATTATAGTTTTATAGCCCACCTTCCTATTTCACAATGCCTTTGAGCATACTGTAAAATTCTACCATACATTTTTTCCCCATACTTTATTAAGACTTTCACACAAAATTCAAGACATTTCAAGGTCTGGAAAACATTGTTTCAAAATTCCATACTTATTAAGACTTTCAAGACTTGCGCAAGCACCCTGTATACAAAAGTAAAAAAGAAATACAGCTAACATATAGAGCAGGACTGAGACATTGCATGGTCACCAGAATTAGCTAATTTTCACCTTGATCAGGGCTGACCTGTGACTGGAAACTCTACCAAGTCACTGTGACAGCAACACTCTTTAGTGTGGGTGCTGCTACCGAAAGAAGACTACAATGCTGCTATTTCGATATCAGCAAGGTGATGATGTGTAAGATACGTACAAGAAGCCATTTTAAATAAGGTGATTAGATTTCTGTAGTGAAAACTGTGGACGTTTTCAGTTCTGTTAAGCGGGGTGTGCTGACTGCGATGACGATGCAGCACAGCAGTTGCTGGGGGGGGGGGGGGGTGCTGAAGGGACGGGGGCGGCATGCTCAGCTCAGCTCAGCTCTTCTACTAACTTGGGAGCGCTGCAGGACAGGGTAAATACCTCTTGTTGCATGCAATTTTTTTCGTCCATCATGATAAACTGAAATCAGGAACGTCTGGTCACCCTGATTTTAAAGGGAAAATGTATTTTCTACAGTCCAGTCTAGGTTCAGAGAGCGCGAGAAAGTGTGACACATTCAACAGGTAACAGGAAGGCTAAAGTGAGTACAAAAAAAGTTTTATTTGTTTTATACTTTTCAGCTTAAAATCCATCTGTAATGGAATAAGTAACTAAGTATTTAGGGTCTATATTCTCTAGGGACTCGATCCTTCTGTTTTTTAAGAAATATTGTCTAGGATTTTTTTTCAACGCTAGCTAGCAACGCTAACTGCTAACATATGATGCTAAAGCCAATTTATAAGGTCATCTCCATAATTATTTTGGTCTTGTTTTAAAAACAGAAAAGTCCTGTTTTACAGCTACTCCTTTATCGCACATAGCATAACCTTACTTCTGCTCCTAAGATAAACAATTAATGATCACTCAACAATAACTCTTAAAAAAAAAAAAAACACATTCTGAATGCTGTTCTTTTATGTTAGAGGTCTCAAAAAGAAATCAGAATCGGCTAAAATCACGATTAGCGAGTCAAAGCTGTCCAAAAAAACAGAGATGGAAAACTGGCCGCAAAGTGGAATCAGTGGAATATATCAAACGTAGGAAAACAGCTACTAAGAGGATGAGGATATTAGAGGAGCAGGCTCTGGCTCACCTGTCTGTTTGCCTCTATGTAAGCGGCGAGAGTGTTAACACGGTAGCACAGGCCCTGGTCCATAATGTGAACATAGCAGCGAAGCTTTCCTCCGTGGTACGCCTCGCACATGTCACCGCGGTGGTCGTTCCAACAGGACCGCTCCTGGGCTAGCTGGAGCAGAGACTCGTCCCGCGATGAGATGAGGAGCTCTAAGAAGAGTCAGGAACAGAGGCAGGAGGTTAGAGAAAAATGAAATCAAATATTGCGGCTGGCTGTTCGCTCTTATTCTGATCTTATTCTGAGGTATAAAGATGGGATATCTCTGTGGAAACACCGACCATGGTTTGTGGAGCTTTCGCTGTTTTTCTGGGTCTGATCCTCAGAATCGTCTTTCACTTTCTGACTGTTAACGGCGTTGGAAAATTGTTTGCGCACTAAATACGGTACTAATTCTCCACGGATTGATGAAATGGACCTGATAAGAAGAAGAAAAAAAAAAGAGGAGAGACAAAAGAAAAAATTAATTCATAAAAACAATTTAAAGGCGTATTCTGATTCTGTGATGGACTGCCAACCATTCTGAGCTAAAGCAGGTACAGAAAAAGGATTAAGAGACTGATTATTTCACTTAGGCAAAACCTTAAAGCCATTTTCATGCCGTGTACAAACAGTAGGTGATATCTTCATCAGCATTTCACCGTGTGTGTAGATCTTTATCGTTTCAAAACCATCTGTGTGACACAGTTAGTGCTAAAAGTTGTGGTTAAAGATTTAAAAAAAAAAAAAACACATAATAGTTCATATTTCCTCCTTCAAATCATCTTGATCTGTTTGCTCATCTCTGCACCGGGCTTTCCTCTCCACCGCCCTACATCCCCAGACCCCCTCCACTTACTCTCTTTTAAAAAGGGAGATTAGAATTTTCATTTGAATGACAGGAGAAAAACAACAGTTACTTTGTCTATTTCTGTCCTCGAGCAAGGGACAGAGAAAGAACCCGCGGGAGGAAGGAGGAGAGCCCGAGGGGAGCGGCTGAAAAGAGAGTCCAAGAAAAGGAGCAGGAGAAAGGACCGAGTCTTTTAACAAGAGGGACGATATATGGCAGGGGGCGAGGGGGCATTAGTGATGCAATGATTGATGTAAGATTTATATCTACATCTCTTTAACTAGAAATACTATCAGGGCGAGCAGCGGTGAATAAGGACTTGCTTGAATTTCTTGGACAGGAAGACGTTTGAGAAGGATATCTCAATTTAAAAAAAGGAAGAAAATTTTTTTTACTGATTGTATCAGATTTCAATAAAAGGAGTTGTAGGCTGCAAGCAGGAGTTTCCAAAATTATACAGAGAATACACCAGCAGGGACCTATACTTAGCGTCCTTTGATAGTTTAGGTACTATGACACTTTAGGAAGCTATTCAGTCTATCCATTCATTGCATAATTAGGTAAGCCTGATGCTTTTAATAGCTGTTTTATTAATAAGTTTCTTATCAGCTAATAACGTCAGTGATCATGATAGAAGGAGGCGACTGAGATGTCAGCAGACAAAATTGTATTTTTAAGGACAGACGAGGTCAGATTTATGCACAGGCTGTCCATCCCTAACACAACTGTGATAATTGTCCTTGTCCACAAAGCCAGTCCAAGCATTTTATCTCTGCTGCTTGAGCTTGATGCACTGGTGGTTCATGCCCCCCCCCCCCCCCAACCCCACAAATGTCTAAACCGACCACAGATGGAAAGAGTACCAAAATAAGGTACCCAAGTAAAAGTACAGTTACTTTGATAAAAGTTTACTTAAATACAGGTAAAGTCACCAATGTAAAATGTTATTCAAGTAAAACTAAAAAGCATCTCATAAAAATCTTGCTTTAATGTTAGTTAATGTCAAACTGTTTTTTTAATGAAAGGAGCATCTTCATAATTGAAAATGTTACACAAAAACTGAACATGACGACATTTGAAAATATGAATATTTTGGAGGTTCCATGTGTAAACTAAACTGAACTCACTTTTCTAGCTATGTCTCGAAATGAATATACTTCTTTTTCTTTGCGGTCAACATCAACTGTAGCTGGTATTTTTTGCTGGCGCCACTAATGTCTGACTGATGTGTCTCCATTTTGGGATCTGAAAACTCTGACCTTATACTCAGCTGAAGGATCACTGCCGTTGCTTCCAGTGTTTTTTGGGGTTTGTGTCTCTTTTTTTTTTAGTTCATAAGGATGTGATTTTAAGTAGAAAACTTAAATGAAATAATACTCAAGATACAAAAGGAAATTCAGCTTTTACAAACTACTTAAAAAAGTACAAAGTACACATAAATTGTACTTAATTACAGTAACACGAGTGAACATAACTAGTTACATTCTAAACCCCTGAAGGTGACAAAGATGAAGAGGAATCGATAATTTAGGTTGTTGGCACCTTACAGTGAAAATTGTCAGAAGTTTAGATACACTAATAATGAGCTTATATGTAAATAACTTTGCACTTTAAGTGCATTTGAAACTGGACTTTCAGTGCAAGGTGGTACAATGACCTATAAACAAGGACTAGGGCCACAAGTTGGACTTTAATGGGAGTCTTCTTTATTCAACAAAGGTTCAGAATTATACATAAAGGCTCAAATACGTACACACACCCTCAGCAATACGTGGTTGCTTCTCTGATAGCAAGACGCAGAGAAGGGGTAAACTTTTTGTAGCCATCAACCAGCTGGTATAATCACGGCTGCACATTTGATGGGTTTTCTTATGAGAAATAATAGGGCTTATTTATTTTAAGTTGGTTTCCTAGTGTCAGTCCTGCTTTTAATCATACTCCACAAACAGAATGCTTAATGTAAGGCATCCATTGTTAGTCAGTGGGAAGTGCTGTGACACCAGAGGCACTTTCCAGACCAAGGCGGGTTTAAAATCACCGTGGACCGAGAAGCTACTGACAAGGAACGAAGTGCTGCTCTAAAATCTGCACCTTCAAGTTTGACTAAAATAATAAGCAAAAGTCCTGTTGACACGCCAAATGCCCACCGGACAAAACATTTTACAAAGACTTAACTAATTGGCCACAATAACAGGAAAAATGTTTGGTGGAGTTAGGGTGAGACAAAACAACTGAACCAACAGTAAAGCATGGTGATGGTAGCATCATGCTGAGTTTTACTACCTGAGGTACTGATTTATTACACAAAATAGGTGAAATAATGAAGGTTAAGTAGTTTCAGATTGTCCAGCTTTACCTTAGATCAACAGATACAAAAAAAATAAATAGGTAGGCAACAGGACCCCTATCTAAACAAAACAAACTTTTTCTTTTTATTAACAAAGCAGTGCAATATTAAGGTCCTGAAAAGGCCCACAGAAAAGTTGTGGACTGTGTTTAAAAGGTAGGTTCATGCCAGAAAGTGGACGCTACCATTTCACATAAGAGTGGTCAAATGTTCAGGCAGAATTATGGGAGGACCTGTTAGGTGGCTGGAATCTCTATTAGTTACCCTGCAACTTACTAACAGGCATTTATTCAAGTACCTGTGGTGATCTATGCACATATTGGGAATATATGTAAGATTTTAACCCTGTGTGGATTGCAGAAGTTCAACAATAAATTCTAACTTGTGCACCTAACTCATGTTTTCAAAATGTACTGTAGTTATGCTGTATCTTCATTCCACCCTGGAAAATTGTTCAAAAGCACCCTTAAAAAAATAAACATCTTCTGATTGGCAGTGGAACACTAGCCATTTGTCTCCCCAGTAAAACACAAAAGTAGGACCACAATCATTTTTTAAAAACTGTGTTTTGTCCACGTTGTACTTTCTTCTTGAACCACTTGAGCCACATCGTGATCCCTGTAGATTTACGACATGTTAATATCGCGTAGATCCTCCATCTGGGGAGTATAAACTGCAGACGGCAACAGAAGGCCAGTGTCACACTGCTTTACTCCGGAGGCTAAAGGCCTAACAGGCTGTCTCGCTGGCACGTAGTAAAACAAATTAACACCTTGCTGGAATACCCCGCTAACAGACCCTTTCAAAGCCCTCCGCGCCGTGGAACCGCGCTAAACAGTTGCAACAGATTAGGCAGTGATTGAGGGCTCGAGCTGATGTGACTGTGTGAGTTTTATGCATGTACCTTGTGTCTTCGTGAAAAACATGCCGTGTCGGTGAAAGACCGAACTGGGAATGTTTCCTATCATCCCTAAGAAATGTCACAAAATTCACACTTCAGTGTTTAAGTGGCTCGCTTACTTGTTTTCTGTGAGAAAGTCAACGACTGCTTTTTTCAGACAGTAGAGGTGAGCGTCCACCAGGCCTGTTTTGATGTGCATCCTGGGATGTCTGCAGGTTAAAGGAAAAAAGAACAGGCAATGAGGTCAACAAGGGTCATTTTACAGCTATATTAGGTTTCTAGACACACAGAACAGCAACACAACTTGGATATGAACACATTTAAGTTGAAATGCTCTATTATGTTCACAGAAGTTCCTCAAACAGCAGACATATATTTACACTTTGATCCCAGATCCTCACAGGGTGATAGAATATTCTAAATCAATGTATTCATTAACTTAAATTACAAAACTCCTAATCCAATGAAAACTGTGAAGAAATAAATTGATCTATAAATATGTAAATGCTATTATTATTATTTATTTAACCAGTTAATAGCCCATTAAGATTAAAAAACTTCTTTTCCATGCGAGACCAGGCCAACACAGGCAGCATAACCTAAAACCATAATGGACAATGGCACACAACTAAAACATTAAATTAAATCAATTCCTTTAAAATACATATGATACTAAAAGAAAGTAAAATGAATAATATGTCGGTATCATATGACGTTATTTCATCGTAATTTGATCAATGTAGCTCGTTTAGAAGATCCTATAGTTCTAGCAAGAGTGCCAACTGGTTTGATGCATTGGGTTGACAGAAAATGTCATGATATCCTGCATTAGGAAACCTTAAAATAATGAAATACATGTGGAAAATGATCCATCCATTGTCTAAACTTGCTTATCTGTGCACGATCATGGGGGGTTGGGGGTATTCCACTTTTGACAAATTGAGCAAATTATCTAGACTTTGTTTTTTCCCCTCCATTTTCTTATTGAACTGTGACACTTCCAGACCTCCACAGATGTGCCCTGAAGGACAATTTATTTTGATTTAGTCATGATTCAATGTTTACTCCTTATTCATCCATTCTTGTTAATCAACTACTACTACAAACCAGGCAGTAGAGGTTTACAGAAAACCAGAAACTGCCACTTCACGGACAAAATAAAAAATAAATATAAAAAAAATCACAGACCAGTGACATCTGCGTATTATCTGATGTTCGCTACATTCACAAAGCTGCGTGGTTCCATGAGACAGTTGCCAGTCAGACAGGTTTATATTGGCTAAGGCGCCACACACACACAGACACCCTACAGTGCATTCGCTCATTCATGCATTTATTCCCCATATGGAGACAGTGTGGCTCCAGTTAAAAAGTGGCATTTATGATGCGAGAGGCAAAGAAAACCATGTCATCCTTCAGGTTTCAGGAGACAAATCCGTCTTCGCCCTCTCCTGATTCCCTATCCACCTCCTCTCAGTCATTACATAATAAAAGTGAGGGGAGCGTCGTTCCTGAAAGAACCTACCAGCTGTTGCATGTTTTGAACCATTTTACTACTAATGCCACAAACCCCCGTTACTTCCAGGAAAAATTTTCAAAGCATGCTGCACTGATTTAGAATTTTGTAAAAATCAAAGGAAGGTCTGGGGCTTATTATCACAAAATAACAACATGGGTTTGGTAAAAATCAAAAGCAGACGTGATGTTTTCTGCTCACGGCTTCACTCTGACCGGTTGTGTTTTTTCCACATTAAATGAAGCAGGGGCTAAAAGAAAATTCGAAACAATAACCTTGGATGTTTGTGTGACGTACTGATGCCAGAAAGAGGGAAATACTGACACTAATTTCGTCACAATGAGGGATGGGCCTTTTTTTTCTAATACATTGTATAATGAAAACAGCAACAAAAACAAACACATTATAACTATTTTCATTTATATGTGAGACAGTACAATACAGAACACCACAAGACTTACTGAAATACAATTTCAACATTTAAAGTACTAAAAATTAAGTAAAAAACAAAAATTAGGACAAGAGCAAGAACTTTGTGACATTATTGCACAGAAGATTTGTATGGGGGTAGATCAAAGGTAAATAGTCATCCATGCTAAGGATGCTAAAAAACTAATACTATATATATATATATATATATATATATATATATATATATATATATATATATATCATATTAACTGCTGGCTTCAAATGAAGCTTTTGTTTCACTTTAAATATAGAGCTTTTCTCTCAAAAAAGTGACTTCATGCTGTCCTTGTAAAAGATTAATAATTATCTTTGTTTTTGAAAAATGAATGAGTGGTTCTTAGATTGCACAGACATTTATAGACACATTTCATACCACTCCTACTTTTCTACAACTCCAAAAGTTAACCTTTTTTTAAGAGAGTCATGCAGGTTTTGCAACTCTACACGATTTCACTTAGTAGGAGCAAAGGCATAAAACATTCTTTAGGTTGTAATGGTTGCAGACCCCTGGGATAGATGGAGGTACAGAGGAATGAACCGGTGGACTGATGGGTGGAGGGACCGCATGGACTGGTGGACACATACACAGATGGACGGATGGATGGACGGATGGATATGTGTACATACATTATATTGCCAAATGCATTCGCTCACCCATCCAAATAATCAAATCAGGTGCTTCAATCATTTCCATGGCCACAGATGTATAACATCAAGCACCAAGGCTGCAAACTGTTTGTACAAACATTTGTGAAAGGACGGCTAGCTCTCAGGAGCTCAGTGAGTGCGAGCATGGTACTTTGATAGGATCTGCCTGTGCAACAAAAGTCCAGTTATGACATTTCCTTGCTCTTTAATATTCGACAGTCAGCTGACTGTGGTATTATAACAAAGCTCAAGAACAGTGTGCAGAGAGCTTCATGGAATAGTTTCAATCTGAAAAACTCACAGAGAAAGAAATGGCAATTAGAAGGATTTTATTGATACAATATTTTAAGTCTTTGGCGCTCAGACCTCGGCAGGAACATTAATGCTGAATTATACTTTAATATGCATAAGTAGATGTATGAGAACAGGGATGTTCCCCCCCAGGTCTGAAACTGGTGGTGGAGTGGAGATAGAAGAAGTTTGTTCAGTCCATATGATGATCTGTTTAAGATAGATGTCCAACTTGATAAACACAGGTTTGCATGAACTGTCCATGATGAGCAAGCTTGAAGCGACTGTGGAGAGGAAAAACTCCCCTTTGGGAAGAAACCTCTGGCAGAACCGGGCCCAACATGGTGGTCTTCTGCCGGACCAATAACAGGCGATAGGGAGTGATGAAGACTGAAGGGAGAAAACACTCTGATGGGTTGAGGATGGAGGAACGTCTTGGAAGCTAGATGAACTCGGCTATGATGGTGGAGAAGGGGTTGGGGGTGGGTTGAATCGGACATCTGATTCGAAATCCAACATGCAATCCGTTTGCGCTTGCTGGTTAGCAGGCTGAGACGTGGATTTGAAGTTGCTTTTAAGATGAGCGCGGGATGCTGATTGGCTTCATGGAGGTGCGGTTCGTAGCTGATTGGCTCACATCAGAGGCGTATCGGACTCTGATTGAATGGAGGCAGGCGATGAGTTTCTTCGATTGAACTTGCGCCTTCAGCTTCATTTCTATAGATGAGCAGCTATAACCTTGACCGCAAGATGGATTCTTGATTTTGACAAGTTCATGCTCCCAACTTTGTGGCAACAGTTTGGAGATGACCCCTTCCTCTTCCAACATGACTTTGCATTGTTGCACAAAGCGAAGTCCATAAAGACATGGATGAGAAAGAGTTTGGTGTGGATGACCTTATCTGGCCTGCACAGAGTCCTGACTTAACCCGATAGAACACCTTTGAGATGAATTAGAGCGAAGACAGAGAGCCAGGCCTTCTTGTCCAGCAACAGTGTCTGACCTCACAATTGTGATTCTGGAAGAAGGGTCAAAAATACCCATAAACACACTCCAAAACCTTGTAGAAAGCCTTCTCAGAAGAGTAGAAGCTCTTACAGCTGCAAGGTGTGGACCAATGGTACATTGAACCCTATGAATAAAGAATGGGAGGTCACTTAAGTTCATATGGGAGTCAAGGCAGGTGGGTGAATACTGATGATGGAAAAAAGTAAGGAAGGATGGATGGATATATGGATGGATGGATGGATGGATGGGGTAGTTGTTGGATTAACAGATGGACAGATATTTGCTTAAGGTAAACAATCCAATCCTAGCTTATCTTCCATCCAACAGGCTTTCGTACAATTCCCCAGTTTTGCAGTACAACTACAGCAGCTCAGGAATATTGCCGCTTGGTCACACATATTTCACATCCAGATGCTTAAAGCCATAAATCAAACGTAATATGCATTCGTCTGAGTAAAAGGTATTTCAAAAGCATAAAAACATATGGTGATGCACGCACCGACTTGCTCCGCGGGTGTTTGTCGAATGTATTTATTCGCAAAGACATTTCCCAGGTGTGCATTTTGCTGAGCGCAGAATGAGTGTAAGGCTGAATTTATGGGAACACCCAGCATGCGACAACGGTGTTTGGCACCTGCGGCCGTACACTCGGACTGGGCCAAGTCTGTGTTTCTGAATGCGAGCGCGCACCGAGTGGTGGCCCGAAAAGTCAAGGAGATAATGCAGAAATAATGTGAAAGATCAAATATGTTAAAGCCATAACAAAATCGCCACAGTTGATACAGAAGAAATGGAATTACTCAAAGGAACAAGCAGGATAATCAACCCGTGTCACATTTAGGAACAATAAAGGTGCACCCACATGCACTTTTTTGTTTTTTTCAGGACTACAGGTTCACATCACTTAATATGCAGGTATCCGTTAAACAAAGTCAGTTATTTTATTTAATTTGCCATTTAAAGAACACATGAATATGTAAACAAAGGCAAATTCTTAGAAGTATTACAAGGTAGTATTATTTTGTTTCTGAAAATCTTTTGAGTATAAAATTGTACAAAAATAATCTTCCAACTTACTTCTCTGCACCAGCACTCAATTCCGAATTAGTGTGAAAAAAACAATACAACTGAATTTGCAAAAAAAGGCGAACAATCACATTTAGTTTAATGCAGTTTCTGTTTGCTGTAAATGCTGCAGACCTCTGTGTCAACTGCAGCAGAGATTGAGTGTTTGGAGGCAAGTATGACTCGACCCTTGGCCCTCGGAAAAATGGCTATTTAGTAAACCGTAGAAAAGAGTGACAGCTCCGCTGCTCTTAGACAAAGCGATGTCTTACTTAATTACAACTGAAACCCCACAATAAACAATGATTAAGGTGAAGCGAAACATCTGTTGAATGTTTTATTAGTCTGGTTTTCACCGCACAACTAAAATGGCTGAAGGGCTTGTGATATTAAAGAACATTTACTATCGTTTCCAAAAACATCATACCAGTTAAAACACATTGTCCTTCAAAGAAGTGAAGTTTAACAATGCCTTGTGTTAGTTATTATAGGAATGGGTTTAACTGATCATGTTACAGAGCTGACCAGTCTTGAAGTATTGAGTCACCCCTTGTTTGATTTGTATTTTTGTGAATCTAACAAAATTTGATCAATGAAAAGTTACGCTATTTCAAAAATTGTGTTCAAAAAGTGAAATTCCAGTGTTATAAAGACTTACTGCATTTCACAGTGAAATATTTTAAGTACACAGTTGAAAGAAGATTAAAGGAACACTTTAAAAACACATCAGGGCTCAAATGAAAAACAAACAAAAACAAAATCATGTAAAAATCATGTAATGTGTTCGGAACAAAAGGATGCCGCAACATTTAATGGAAATGAGACCCATCAACCCACAGTGGGCTTAATCCAAAGTCAGAGAGAAAGTGAGACTGAAAAACCGATGCGGCAGGCTGGTCCAGTTTGCTGAAACGTCATTGCAGCAACTCAAAATGGTCCTCAGTAGCTAGTCGTCCCCCCCCCCCCCCCCCCCCGCCCCCCCCACATGCTTCTCTACATGCCCGGCATGCTGAATATGAGATGAAGGCTTGGTGTCCTGGGGTATCTCCTCCCAGATCCTGAGCAGGGCATCACTGAGCGCTTTCAGCAGCGTTGCACTGAGTTGGTGTCGTACTAGAAAATGAAATCTCCATAAACATCTGTCAGGAAGTGCTATTAGATTTCCTGGTAGATAGCTGAGCCGTCATTGGACTTAAGAAAGCACAGCGGCTCAACAAATGCGAAGGTTCCCCAAATCATCACTGTCTGTGGAAATCGTCCCACTGGACCTCAAGATACTTAGACTTCTGTTCCTCCTTGCTCCTACTCTAGGCCATTTCCAAATTAAATGTAAAATGGACTGTCACCTGGAAAGGAGTCTGCCAGGTCGTTTTCTCTGTAGCCCATGTAAGACACGTATTACATGGCTTAGAAGTGGCTTGACAAAAGAAACGTGGCAGTGGCAGACCCGTGTTCTCCATACATGTCTTTGTGGTAGCTCTTGAAGCTACGACTTTAGCTGGTCCACCGCTTTACTTATGAGTCTGCCTAAACTCTTGAACTGGCTCTGGTGCACAATCATCTGCAGGGTTTTGCTTTTAGCTTTGAACCGATTTCTGACACACTTATCCTTCCACTGAACTTTTTATCATTATCCATGGATACAATCTGAACACACAGCCTCTTTAGCCTTTGTGGCTTAGGTTCCATGTGTGAAAATGTGCTGTATTGTACTACACCGATCTGATTTCCTTAAATTGTTGAGGAAAATACTGCCCACCATGGCAAGATAAGGTAGGTTTTCAACATTTAGAATTGATTTTGATTTAGGAATGATTTTGTTAGTTACAAGGTACGATACAATGTTGGGCAAACTCTCATTGCTTACATTCTTTATAGATTAGAAACAGTAATAGTAACCAAAGGCATACAATCAATTTCAGTTATAAGGGTTGTTTTTAAGAAATGGCTCATCCCTTGAGTTATGTGCCATGTTTACGCTTTAATATTTGGCTTTTGAGTATGTTTAACAAACAGAGAAAATTACATAGAGAAAATAGACCTCAGAAAGCTCACAGAACTATTACTAAAGACAACCTTGAATTACTGATCAGGATCTTTGGAAGCCAAATATAAAGAAATGAGAGATGACTCAATCGTTCTATGCAGCACTATTTGTAAAATGATATTATAGTGTAAACTTTGATCTATCCTGTTAGTGCTCTCGTGTCTCAATATACCAAAACAGTTCTGGCTTGGCCTTCGGTTTCTATTCCATTATGAATCTAAGAGTTTTGCATTAATCTGTCGATCACTTAATGTTTGAGCAAAGTATAACAGATCTGCAGTTAAAGATCTTATGTTTATCTCTTGAATTATTTAAATAGGAGATCTTTTTTTGTTGCCCTCTCTTGGGCTCTCGTCCTTTTGACCTATTATGGCCATAAAGTGGGAGCCGTGCAATACCACGAACTGCTGTTTGTACTTATTATACTATTCCCTTCTTATGAGAAAGATTGCAAACTGCAGTTCATTGTATCTATAAAACGGCATAATTAAATCCATAAACCTGTTAAGCATTTTACAAAGCGCATTTCACAGCCTATTTTACACCATATAAATAAATAAATACATCAGTCTAAAAGAATTATTACAATCTGGTCAATATTGAAATTACAATTATTCTTCATGCATTCTCATTACGTTTGGAAATACATTGCATTGTTAAAATCTGACGAAGCAAATTACAAGTTAGTTGCAAAGTAAAGTATAGCAAAGCATTTTTATAATTATTGTTTTTCGGCTATAAAATTGTTCATGTGACAGATTGGACCCAAAATTAAAACTTAATTACAACTTAAATACAAACCAAGTTAACTACACAGCTCTAATCTAAAGCAAATATGCTACGATGATAAAAGGTACTTTTGCTGTATTTTATAACAGAAGCTGATACGTTTTGGAGAGTACAATCGATTAAAGCGAAGCTTGGCGGTTTTGTGCAATCATTGCTAACAGATGCATCTTTGCTGCAGGAAAGAGACAGATTGCTCCTCTGAGTCTTTGGCAGCCCTGTAATGTTTATTATCATATTATTTAAAGTCAAAACAGGGTTAGTTAAGAATACTGAGCAGCGGTTCTGCTTTAATAACTCTTGCCATCTGATTCAGTTTAATTGCAATCTGTATATTATTACAATGCTGATCCTTTCTCCAGACCTGCCTTCAAGATGTTCTGACAGGTGGAGCTGTAACGTGCCGGGCCAAGCTCGGCTGGAGTCCTTTCACACCATTTAAGCGATTTCCAGGTCAAACAAACTCACATGTGCAGGCTGTTTAAAGCAAGGACACCACAGCCATGTGGAAGCCATAGAGAAGGGAGGGGGGATACTGCACAGGGGTTGAGACTGAGGGAGGATGGAGTGATGAAAGAATAGATGTTTGTTTGTGCGGAGGGACGGATACAACATAGAAAACATTGTTGACATATTGTATGAAGGAGGACATGTTTATTAAGAAATGCTGCAAGAAGACGCTTGCAAGGAAACTCTAAGCAGTGACCCTAAAAATCTCTCTCTCTCTCTCTTTCTCTCTGAGAGAGTGAAAAAATTAATAAAACTTGTGACTTTATTAAAATGTAAAATTAGTATTACTTTATATGTAAATGCTTAATACCATGTCTATCCTTGTTTAAGAGGCAAAAAAAAATATTTCGGCATGAAATATTTATTTATTTACACATTTATTTACACACTGTGTAAACATCAGGGCGTTATGATTAGCGATTTAGCCATTATCGGCCAGAGTTTAACATTTTATGGCACCAGGATGTTTTCATTCCAATTCTGAAAAGTGCTTGAAATTAAAAATATTTTTTGTACAAGCATGTTTTTTTACTTGTGTCATTTATTGCAAAATTGCATATTAAAATGTCCAAATAGGTTTTTACACTTTCAGAAATAAATAGTTAACTGTTGAAATTATGCAATTAATTGTGATTAACATTTTTTATCAATCGACAGCACTAATCTATGTATGTATGTATGTATGTATGTATGTATGTATGTATGTATATATATATTTATGAAATATTCAGGAGTTTGTGACATATGACAAATACTCAGGTGTTGAAAACAGTGAGATCTTGCCCACTACTAAGTTACAGAAAACCAGAAATCCATGATTTCTTCCTTTACTGCGTCAGGCCTTTTTTTTTTTTTTTTGAATATCTGTCTTTTGTTGTTGTGTGACATGTGAGTATGCCGAGCAGAGGTGACTTGAACGTTTGAGGCCTTTAACTGCAAGCCATAAATGTTTACCTATGAGATCAATGTGTTTCCATAACACAGTGACAACATGTGGCTGGTTTCTCTCCATCAGAGTTCACCTTGACGTTGTGTTACGTATTCCTATGCGTGCTCGTGTAAGCATTTCTGCTTTGTGAAAAAAGACAGAATGTGTGTGTGTTTATATGTGACTGTGGCCTAAGAGCTCCCTATGCAGGGAAGCAGGCGAGCAGCTGCTTTGGCCCCCTCTTTTGTTGGCTAGAATTTACAGTGGCTTCGGCTCCATGAAATATTTACGAGCTCCCAAAACACCCGCTCTCACACATACAGTGCATTTTAGGACCGAGAAACAAAAAAACCCCACCTAGTGTACTCTTCCTGTTAAAAAAATAAAATAAATTGTAACCCTCCACAAGAACAGAGACCTAAAAAGTAAATTGGAACAAAAATCTGCACAATTGAAGCAAGCAACTGATGACAATGCAATTTACTTAAAGGAGCAATTAGCAAAATTTCACCACTAGGCGGGCCATTGAGCAGTCTGTAGACCAAAACAAGATGTCTGACAAGCCACGCCTCTCTTCTCTCCCATCATTCCAGCTGCAACCCGGCCCCCACTTTCCTCCCGCCTTCTCACCAGTCGCCTCGTTTGCGCGTATTTGCAAAAAACACATTTCAGAGGAACATGTCTAGTGAAGAAGTTAGTAACTCATAATTTTATAATGCTGTTAGCAAGAGAACGTTTCCATCTGCTAGACGCGCTGGCGGCCATTTTGGCTCCTATGCTACACTGCTCTGCTCTGGCATGCCTGGCCGGTCCAGCAATGTAAAGAAGAGACCGGAGAACAACCCAGTGATGGTGTGTGATGTCATACCATATTCCATCTAAAAAGATACTTTTAGTTCTTCACAAAACTATTTTTTAGTCCTTTCTATCAAAAAAAAAAAAGACATTTTGCTTATTCCTCCTTTAAATGTATAAAGCCTATCAAGGCTAAGTTTTAAATATAAACACAGCCATGAAAAATCTGATCCCTCTGTTTGGTATATTACACATTTACAATTGCAATAACCTTTGAGTCTATGCATAGCAGGTGACGGAGTAGATTTAAATGGGAAACAAATGGAAATACAACACTGTACGTTTAACAGGTAGAAATAGTCTAAGAACTGCAACATCTGTCCATAGTATTAAATAAAAGTAGTAATTTAGCGTTTTTGTAACTACAAAAATCCTCCAAGACAAATATAAATCAGACATGTGGCATTTGAATGAGACATCCATTTCTTCAATCAAGTTTTTATCCTTATGTTGCTTTGCTGGCCTCGTTGAGATGCAAAGGCAGAAAGTTGTATGAGGACCCAGCCTCGCTACAGTTCAGATAAACAGGAGAGTCAGGGAAGAGGGGCTCATTTTAATGTTTACTTCACAACTGATTATACGGCAAAGACAAAATTAAAAACCACATTTAATAAAATAAAAAAATGAAAAGGGATTTTGATTACTTACAGTGAGAATTAAATATCAACCCATGACTTTGTTCTCATAATATGCAAACTATGACGTGCTTACTGCACATGTCTAGGGTTGGTGGACCTGTAAACCTGAAGTTTGTGAATTTAAGGACTCTGGGTACACCACAAGGCCAGCAGAGGGAGCTAAGCAGTCGCAAAGTTCACCTATGCCTTGGTCCGGCTCTGTTTGACGTTTCTGGAGCACCCTTGAAGTTCAGAGTCTGGCTTGTTTTGAAAGGCCGCAGGACTTAGTTAACTTTTCTCTTGTCGAGAGGCAGTGATATTAGAGGTTTCTTGCAACTGACCCAAGCATCAAAAATCTCTGCTTAGCCCAATGACTGAACAGATTCCCTCATCTACTAGTTTCAACTGTACATTAGTGCCAAACGGACTATTTGATCTGTTTTAAGGTGAGCATTAAATCAAGTACCATTTGCGTATTTGGATTCATTAAGGTTTGAATAGCCACACATATGAATTAGAAAAGGGCTTAGTAATAGTAAAACAAGACTTACTTTCTTATGATGGACTTCCTCACTGAAAGCCCATCTTCTAGATCTGCCTCATTGGCCATAAAGAGCAGTCTCTTCCCCGACTGATCGACACCAACAAAGTCCCTTTGCTCAGCTGGTAAAAAACACATTACAACACAACACACATTAATACAAATTTATCAAATGTCACAGCACTGACCATTTTCTTCATCTGCAGCTGGTCACAAATATACAGTTCAAAACAGATGTTCATATACACTGTATGAAAAAGCCATAACCTTTTTTTTTCTCCTCGCCATCTGATATTAAATTTAACAAAACTACATGAATGGAAAAATTATTTCTCCTTTTTGCTAAATGCCAGAATGCATCTTATTAGAGCACATTTTGTAACTTTTTTTCAAATTTAGACTTTTAGATACACAAAGCTCACTAGGGCTTCAAACAACTTGGGAAAACCCAGATGACAGTGGCATGGCTTATTGGGTTCTGATGGGTAAATTCACAATATTTCAATTAAAGGCTATAAATGTTGCACAAAGCAACTCAAGCACATTTCTTTGTATAGTGCCATGATCCAAGAAACATTGCTCATCTGTTCTAACAATTATATCAAAACCTAAACTAGGCAAACCGTCAAACCATTCAGGAATTGTTCTGTGTACCAGAGATTAGCTTTGGTGTGAAACGAAAGCAAAAGACCTTCTTAAGATGTTAGTGTAGGTTGGTAAGAGACTGTTATTATCCACAATGAAAGGAGTTCAGTGCAAATATGGGTCAGTCTGAAAAGGGGGAAAAAAGGCCATCGCTCCAAAAACAGCAGAAAAAGCTCAATCACAGCAAATACACTCAGGAACGAAGAAATAGATTTTCAAAAGATGCCCTGTGGTCTGATGAAACTAAAATTAAAGTGCTTAAGCAAAAGAAGGAAAAGGGGCAAGTTTGCAAGCCTGAGAACACCATCCCAACTGTGAAGCACAGGAGCGCAGAATAATTTTTTCAGCAGGAGGGACTGGTGCGCTAAACATCACAGATGGCCCCATAAAATGAGAACATTATATGGAAATATTGAACCAATATCACATCGGCTAGGAAGTGAAAGTTTGGGCACAAACTGGTCTAGATGGACAACAACCCTATGCATACCGTTAACTTAGTTAAAAGTGGCTTATGGACAACAAAGTCCGTGTTTTCTGGGGTGTTACCATGAAGCCCCGATCTAAACCCCATAGACAATTTGTGGGCAGAGCTGAAAAGCTGTGTGCATGCAAGGCTGCTGTTTTACCAGTTCTGTCAGGAGGCATGAGCAGAAATTAGAGCAAACTATAGGAGAAAGTTAAGGAAGGACACGCCAAATGTTTGACACAAGCTATACAATTTAAAAGGGAATGCTAAGAAATCTATAGAAACTTCTTAGTATAAAGAAAGTAAAAGAACTATTTCCATTATTCTGGATTTTAGTAAACAGAAAAAAACTGATAGCTTTTAATTAGAGTATAATACATGTATAGTTTTTACTGTCCCAAAATCTATAAAAAAAATCCCTTTTCACTGCTCTTACTTAATTTTAGATTTTTTTGTTTGTGATAAAATAAAATTTTCAGAATAAATACACAACTCAAAAAAGGAAGACTTTTTAATCAGAGTATAACATTAAGTCAGCTAAACTGCAGGAATATTGATCTGGTCAGTTCAGTAGTAGAGAGGCTTGTAAATCAGTGTCGGCCACTTTGGTGCTGAGGAAATCAATGACAGGTTCACTAAAGGGGCAACAACGCGACAGCTCCACAAACAGAAAAGGTGTTGCAGGTGGAGGACATTTTTTCCTCCCCATTTTGTTTTGACTGCTTTTCTGCACTTTTGCATTTGACCAGGTTTGGCGTGACTACTGGTAGCAGGAGGCGATACCTGGACCCTAGAAGTTGCACAGGCAGTCCAACTCCACCAGGGTGGCTCATCATTAGAAGACATTTCCAGGTTTGCTGATTCTCGCAGCAAAGTCTCAGAAGGAGATTTCAGGAGAAAAGCAGGTACTCTAGGAGAGCTGGGCAGGGCTGCTGGAGGTCCTTAACCCATCAGCAGGACCAGTATCTGCTCCTTTGTCCTGCTAGAGCTCTACAAAGGGATGTCCGGCTGGCCACTGGTGTGAATGTCACTGACCAAACCGTTAGAATCAGACTTCATGAGGGTGGCTTGAGGGCCTGATGTCATGAAGTAGAATCTGCTCACTGCTTGGAGCTCTACTGGCATTTACAGAGAACACCCGTATTGGCAGGTTCAGCACTGACGTGAAAGGGTCTGGAGAAATCTACCGAGGATCATATGGAGTTGCTGCAATGACACTTCAGCAAATTAGACCAGCCTGCCTCATCAGCTTTTGAGATTCACTTTCTTGGTGACTAAAGATTAAGCCTTTTGCAGGTTGATAATTATAACTTTCATCAATTTATGTGGTATCATATTTCCCATTTCACATCATTATGGATATCATGCATGATTTTTGTTTCCAATTCAGATAAAATTTGTCTTCAAAGTGTTTCTTTCAATTTTTTTAGCAGTGTGTTTCTGCTAATCCTAACTGACATCTTGCGGGAAACGTCTGATTTACTGTCAGAGTGAAAAAAAACAAGGTTGCGTCTTTTAATTTAATGTATGCAAACATCTGGCTTGAACTGTATCTAAAAACCATCATTTATCTGGCCTACAGCAATAATAAGACTGCAATATCTCCTGCAGTCACTTGTGTTCTTGTTACCTGTCCTTTTTTTCCCTTTCTGGCCCGGCACCGTCTCCGTGAACTCGTAGGCTTTGCTCATTAACATGGCCAGAGTTGCATTGTGGGCCCGGAAAAGGTCGACCACCTCATGAAGCGCTACGTCGGTTATAAGGTCACAGCTCACCACCAGGATGTCGGTCTGTAGAGAAATGTTGGAGACAGAGAAAAACTGTCAAGACAGTCTTTTGTCAAATTGGACGAAAACATCTATAACTCACTGCATCCAATGTCAAAAAAAAAAAAAAAAAGCTTTATGGGATTTAGTCACAAAATATCTCTTACATTGTTTAACAAGACATTTAAAAGTGTGGGAGATATAACCGTAGATTCAGATTGTGGTGCAAATTCTGCCCAATGGTCATGCACAGACATACTCATGCTCCTGAACTACTTTTTACGGATGAAACACTTCAACGTTTCCACGACTACCATGGGAAAATGTGGTCGCATCAATTTGTAAATGTTGCAGCTTTAAAACAAAAATTAGCGTTATGCTCATATTTGGCCATTCAAATGCAGCAGATGCAAGCAGAAGGCACTGAAAGTAAAGTAGGAAGATTCCTACCAAGGAGCACAAAGCATTCAATGTAGCTGACTGCATAATTGTGCAGGAAAGGCTTTTTGAAGACGTTTTAGAGTTCAAGTCGTGCAAGAGGAACCTTCAGGAACATCTGCATTGTCTGATTAAGTTGTTGCCACTTTGCCAGATTTTCTTTTATTCCGGAGACAGTAGCTGATGATCTGTTTGCGCTCAGCGGGAAAGGCTTTTCTGTCTGTAACAATTTGTCTCTTTAATGCTGTCCTTAAAGCAGATGAAGTGAGATGCATCTTCCTTTAGACCTTCACAATAAGAGCCTTAATGATATATGCCGTGTTCTGGACTTCATATAATCCTATGCTGCAGACGCACACATTACTGGAGTTGTGTTGTTGTTGCCTTTGAGTAAGGTGTCACACCTTAGCATTTTTAAAGTTTATGTCAAATTTTTAATATACTGTGCAAACTGGTTAAAATCTGTTCAGATAGTTCTTCTGCTTAACTTAATCTCATGTTTTTTTATTTATTTAAAAGCTATTTATTTGCATAGAAATCTCACGATTTTACATTTTAAAAACAATTTGCAATGTGTTCTTTCCATATCACAAATGTAAACATACAGGGGGGGAAAACATAGAAATGAATAAAATACAGTTCAGAGGGAAAACTATTATTGCTGGTTCAGTATTTGTACTGAACCAGTATGTAGACTACACATTTATGTAAATGGCGACAATGAGTTAGGTAAACATGTCTTGCTCGAGACATGAGGACTGTGTAATGTTCAGCCATGAGCATAATAGTGAAACAGACAAATTGCTGAATAAAGAGAATAATCTGCTCCTTGTAGATTATTTTTGGCTTTAGATCAAAGCAATTTGAACAAGGGTGACTAATGAATTAATTTTCTTCTGTAGGTTTAATGTTTTTAAGCTAAATTTTAAAACTAGATGATATTCAGGACTAATAATCATAGTGCACCTTTTCATTGGCCAAGCGGTTCTGGACAATTTTTCTTTTTAGCGTTTATTCATCATTTGAGGTTTTTAACAGTCTGCAGACGTGTTTATACAAAACCTCACAGGGACTTTGCTTTCTCTCCCTCATGTTTAGCTGCTGCCAGTATTCCTGTTATTCAGTCACAGACAATAGCTGAAACAAGGTATTCAAAGCAACAGATGTTTTAAAATCTAAATAAATACACAGCCTGTGAATTCCAATCAACGCTCTAATCTTCCACCAGCAGCAGGAAGTATGCGTGTGGGCGTGCCCGCGTTTGTGCATCTGTGTTATCCATTTGTCTGTCCAACGATGAAGGCTGTCAGCATGTGAACTAATCCCACCATTAGCACCAGACGCCTTAACGACAGAGACGTGGTTGCTCTGTTTGTTGGAGGAAACACAGAATGAGAGAGGAAAGCACACAGAAATACATAAAGGAAAAAAAAAAAAACAGAACCTCACAATTTATTGATTGATTTATTTGACGACTACCTCCATGATGGAGCGGCAAACCTCCAAAGTCAATTACTAAACAACAATATTCATAACATTTTACTTTCTGTTGTACCTGTAAAGCTGTGCTACCAACTCGCTGTGCAAAAAATACATTTAGTTAAATGTTCTGTATCTGGCCAAAAACAACAGACATGCTGCATGCCATTAGATTTAATTGTCTTAGGTTTTGAACCAGAAATGGATAAATACATGGAAGTTGTCATTTCAATGGTGAAACGTAATAATGAAGGCTGCAAAAATGCGTTTCATTACTCAGGAACTAGTAGTGAACTAATCATTAACTAACTACTAGATAACATTAAAAAATGAGGACTAATCACGTACTAATTACTTATTACCATTAACCAATGATGAACTAAGTGAACTACTAGTTTAATGAAACTAATAATGAACTAATAGTCAATAAACTACTAGCTATATTTGACTAATGATCAACTAATCATGAGCAAACT
>NC_046366.1:15298437-15315937 GCF_011125445.2 Fundulus heteroclitus
TATATATATATATATATATATATATATATATATAGTGAGCGTAATCTTGAACAATTTTATAATGAAGAGGCTCTGGAATAAATGATTACAAGCTTTTCATTTGTTTTTCCAATTGTCAGTTCATGATCATTTCATTATTAGTTAGTATCTAATTGAATGTGTAATTAATGATTAGTTAATCAGTTAATGTTTCCGGTTCATGATTAATCCTGTGCTTTTTCTTAAAGGTATATCTTTGTGGACTTTATTAGAAATTATTACGATTCTGTAAATTTTTTATTTGCTGCACTTCTGATTTGGTATGACTATTTTTTTCTTGACATTATTGTGAAACACTGCTCTTATTCAAGCCCGTTCCATAACTCCAAACGGCCATGTGGCGATGATTTAATTTGAACGATAAAGAGTTCAGAGAAGTTCTTTGTGTGTATTCCAAGTGTGAGCAGTATCAGCAGGATTAAGGGCCATCGAGGTAACCGAGATTAACTTCAATCATAAGCTCGATCCGGACCCGGCAACAGGAAGCGGCCTGACTAAAGCTGGAGGTGTCTGCAGAAGACCTACAGACTCAGATCTTTTAACTCTGCTCTGTCTCTCTATCACACGCTGACAAGCGTGCACACATGTTCAGAAACAGAGCACAAAAGCATGCGCACATGCATGCACATGCATTCGCACATCAATGGACAATAGCGTGCTTACACAGAGGCCACACACACACCCACACACTGAGGCGACAGCGGAGTGGAGTCAGCTGGAGAGGCAGAGGCACTTTGGCCTTTCCGCAGCCAGGATCAGGGGACAGGTCAGGACCACACACACTGGTGCTTACAAAATCTCACACAGACACATACTTATCCAAGTGGTAGGTGACTTCAACCCAGAACTACGTACGCAATCCTGACCTACCACAGAAATGCCCCCCCCCCCCCCCCCCCCACCACAAACAGTAATGTTTAAAAGATTTTAGCTGTATCAAAAATAAATTTGTGTCTGACGCAATAAGTTTTTATATCTGCCTTCTAAGCCAGAAATTATTTCACAATTTTTTTTTTTACTTTGAGTTCTTGGATTCAAAAGATATATATGTTTTTCTCTTAGAGAAACTTGAAGGTAATATCAGTCTAATATAAAATAATTTAAGGCAGCCAGCTGAAACCGGCCAAGTCTTTGCCTGAATGTTGCTACGGTTTTAAGTAACTTACAGACTGTTTGTGCCGCAACGTTTGGGATTTATTGTACCCTGCAACACATTTAATAGTTTGCACTTTCAACCTAAAACTAGTTTGATTTATTTGTCACAGGGAAACACAAAGTAATGCATGATTGTGAAGTGAGAAATAAAAACAAAATGTATGTATATGTATAAAAATATGAAAGGTGTAGCTTGCAAATATATTTAGCAAAATCTAGTGACACCAATTGCATTCAGAAGTCACTTAAATAGTTCGCTGAGGCTACCTGTGTGTAATTTTATCTTAGAATAAATCTAGCTGTTCTGTGAAGGCCTCAGAGGTGTTTTTTTTTTTTAGAACGATGGTGAACAAACATGAAGAGCAAGGAACAGTAGAGCAGCGGTTCCCAAACTTTTTTAGCCATGCACCCCCTTCTGTGTCCCAACTGGGTTGACACACCCCCAATCTTCAAAAAAATTAAATAAAATGCAGTTACAGTTACAACTCAACCATCATAACAAAAGGTTATGGAAATAAAATTAGACCACAATTTGAATTAAATTGCAATAAAGTAACACAACATCCACAACAGAATCCTGAGGATTTTCAGGTGCATCGGTGGCTCAGCCTGGAGCCAGAGACAGAAAGAGACGCTCAGATCGGTCACACCTCCACAACCTGAAACGTCTCTGAATCAGAGACCCTCCAGGTAGATTCATGAATTAAACTCTGATGATCTACCTGTGCGTGTGTTCTCACTTTGTTCATTTCGTGTACCAGCTTCTAAATCTGAGTCTGACTCACAATTTTACGCCGCAAAATACAAACACGAAAAGGTTTAATTTGATTTGTGTCCGATGACGAGCGAGAGAGAGAGAGAGAGAAAGAACTGTTAGAGCGGCACTGAGTAACAATAACAGAACGCTCCATAAAAATGTTATTAATCAGAGAAATAAAAAGTTATTTCCTGATTGTTTCACAGCAGGTAAACACGCCCATGACAACACATCTCAGCTCCCTGCGGCCCCCACCACCGGTTGCCGGTTTCCCTGTTCCTGTCTGAATACGCGCTAAAACCGCATCTTTAAAATGAACTGCACCTGACTGAATCACAATGAAAATGATCACAGAATCCGTGCGTGAGCAGAGTCAAGAAACCGTGTCTACCACCAGTTTTCCCACCAGCAGCAGCGGCAGCGGCAGCGCGCATCAGTGCTTGTAGCCGGTTCAGAGTCACAGTAGTATGAGCAGCGCTGTGTGTAGGTGCTGCGCGATCGATAGAGAGACCGAGTCACTCAATTTAAATCTTTTCTGATTCTTGCTCGTTTTCTTCTCCCGGATCCGTTGCAATTCTCTCCTCTGTTGCCTCCGATTCCACTCTCTCTTGGTTCCTCTCCTCCTTCATCACTAACTTTGACCTTAAATGTCCCACCTGTATGACAGTTTCCTTGATTTCAGCCAATTGAACATATTTGCCAGAGTGAATGAAGTAGAAGCCACAAGCCAGGTGCGCATATCCAGCACAATGTGTATATTTCATCTTAAAATGAAGTGTAGAAGAAGATTTCTTCTAAATAAATACATTTTCGTGTGAATACTGTAACGTTCTGTTATGACACCCAAGCACCAGACAGAGGTTTTGCTGGTAACATTTTAAGACGTACAGAACAGGACAGCTTTCACCCCGCCAGTCCCCCTGAACCACCACTCCTCCCCCAAGAAGCCACACATTTCTTCCGGCATAAACCCAAAGCAACCTAACTTAAAGAAACAGTAAGTGTGCAACAACACTTAGCAATAAAGTCTAATACGGATCATTACGATACATTTTAATTTATTGATTAAATTTACAGTTTTTGATTTTAATCTTTACATATAAAATGTTTATTTACACGTCTTTATGGTGTGTGTGGGGGAAAAACACTGTCAGACCGCCATTACAGTTTTCATCACACTTTGGGAATCCCTGCAGTAGAGAAAATTGAGGAGAAGTTGAAAGCAGGGTTAGGTTGTTGAGCAATATTCACGCTTTTGAATGTCTCGCAGAGCACTGTTTAAATGATCGTCTGAGAATGGAAACAGTAGCACAACTGTAAACCTACTAAGATATGAGCATCCACCTAAACTGACAGGCCTGGCAAGGAGAGCTTTACTGAAAGAAGCAGCTCAGAGGTAACCGGAGAAGCTGCAAAGATCCACAGCACAGGTGAGATAAAAAAAAAAAAAAACTACAGAACTATGTACAAGAAGGTGCTCTGATCAGATGAGTCTAAAATGTAGCTTTTTGGCCAAACTAACCCCCTGAACGTGTAATGCCCATGTTAAAAAGTGGAGCAATGGGCTGTTAGGGTGCTTTTCTTTAACATGCATAGGTAAGCTGGGTAGTGTTGGTAAGAAGATGGAGATAATTCAGAGCAATCCTGGAATAAAACCTCTTAGAGGCGGCAAAAGACTTGGGAAAGGTTGCGGGAGTTTAAATGCCAGTGGAATTACAACCCCACATGTACATCTATAGCCAGAATGAAATCGTTTAGATCCGAAGCACATTCATGTGTTAGAAAGGTCTAGACCTAAATCAAGGAAGTTCTGGCAATCAGATCGGATGTTCTCCATCCAATCTGAAACGAGCTCGAGCGATTTTGAAAAGGAGAATCGCCGAAGGTTTCAGCAAAGCTGGTGGAGCCAAACCCCAAAAGACCCGCAGTTGCAACTGCAGCAGAAGTAGCTCTACTAACGACTAAATATAACGCGTGCCACACATTTTTCTTTGCTAGAAATTTTGAAAACCACTTCACCCTTCATAGTTATTCCCCATTTTATGTTGTTTTACCAATAATAACAAAAAAATACATTGAAGTTTGTGGCTGTAGCTCCGTGTGTACATCAACACAGATGATGTCTGATACTTTGTTTCTCTTTCTTTCAAACAAACTGTTTACTAGCGTCTCTGTAGCAACTACATTTTTTTTTTTTTACAAATACATATATCTTGTCTTACACTGCCATTCAGCTAACAACATTTGTCCTAAAGCAAAGTCTTCAAACTGGCTTAAATTTTCCTTTCAACACATCAAAGATTTCCATTCAAATTTCAAATATTAGCGTTTAGTTTGAACAAACAGCTCCTAAAAAGGAAACAAAAGCACGACAGAAAGCATTGAGGGTGTGGTGTGAGCTATACAATGAAAACAGATACTCAGTCTTGGATGTTTGCAGTACCTCTCTGCTCCATCTCTTTCTCCACCTTTTCTCTCGAGTCTTAAAAGCTGCCTAACATTTGTAGACCGAAGGAGGAACTTTGAATCAGAGTTTTCAATGTGCGTTTGGTTCTTTTGGCTCACGTACCCTGACTTTCCGACATAATTAAACCTGAATGATGGTAAAAATAAAAAATAAAAAAATAATGTCAAGGAGGGTTTAAGCATACAAAGCAAAAAGAGCATGTTAAGTACTCCTTTCACTAGTTTGGCTTTTTTCTCAGAGATCCAAGCATTAATCAGCATATCCGTCCACCTTTGTACAACTACGGTGTTTGGAGAGTGAACAAATCAAAATATGCTGCCCGTAATCTCTCTTTTCATTAATCAAGAGGAAGGACCCACTGTGCTCACTCTAAGTGTACATTGATTCCTGTAAGTATTTTGTTTTTAGCCTCGACCAAATCCCCTCGTGGAACGGTGTTTGCCAAAAGACACAAGTAGGTGTGTCGGGGTTTCTATGCCGCGCTGATGCATCGCTTTGACAGATGGGGAGATCTGTCTGCCTGGATTTGGCAGGCCATGGGTACACTTCTTCACTCATCACCTCGCAGAGTGTGAGTGTGTGTAACTCAATGCCTCTAATCTGGTGAACTGCTTGGAGGATTAGAGTCTGAGCGACTCTCAATGGGAGCAAGCAGCGGCTAGTTTGGCTTAAGTGTGTTTATACGAGGACATGCAAAGTTTTGATCAAGGAAATCGTCGGGAGGAACAACACCCATCTGTACGGGCATGTCCTGGAAAATGTGCGTAACACTTTACAATATGAAATGCATAAATAACATATATCCAAAAATAACATTCTCACTGTAAAATTTGTAAAAAGAAAAAAAAATCTGTCTAAAACAAAAATTATTATTATTTATTTTTTTAAAACAATCTAATTAATAATTCAAAGATCTAGTGGGTAACTAAGATAAATACTTTCAGCGCAGAAACGACAAAAAACAACAAAGTTTTTTCCACACTGAGACAAGAGTTACTTAAACATAGATGTAAAGTTCTTATTAGTTGTAATCTGGCCGTTGCTCATCTTAAAAGTCACTCTATTCAAAATACTGAAACTTTAACCAAGCAGTCAGTCTCCTTTCATTTCTGCAATGCCATAATCAAAGTGAATATGGAAGAAATATAACAAATATCCCCCTAAGTACTTTCAACCCTGATATACAGGATGAAAGAGAGATGCAGCTTGATACCTAGGATTGGATCTGTTCTGTGCTGTGCCTGGCTTTTCCCCTTATATGTGTCTATTGTGTTTTATTATAATAAAACATGAACTGTACAGAGAATTGGAAATGTAGGAAAACGCAATATGAAGCAAGTTCTTAATGAGGCATATCAAAACACAGTTGAAGCGAGCCAACGTTAGTCTGCCACTTCAGCAATCTCCACATGCAAGTGCCCTCAGTAAAAGAGATGGATGTTCATCCACATTTGTTCCATGTGCAAAGTCAGATTTAATTTCTTTTTAGAAATAAAATTTAAAGCAACTATTGTTTTAGATAAAGAGTGATTAAAACTTTATAGCTGCTTTGTCAAACCCAGCTAAACCCCTGTTGAAGTAAAGAACGTTGTTCTATAAAATCTCTTGCAAGGACAAAATAAAGTTGATGTTTTTTTAAAGGCAGGAAAGATAACAGTATCATTGGTGGAGTGCGCCGTACTTGTGTGTGGGTTTTTAATTCATGAAGAAATGACAGAAATACACGAGAGGTTCTTTTTCTGTCAAAATAAAATCAAATTACTGACAGGGAGATTAGCACTCAACTCCATAAAAACATTACTTGCTCTATTGCATAATAGCACGGGTTTCGAAGGGCCTGCAAGCAGCAAAAGAAATTGTGCATGCAAGTTTTGGATTGCACTATTTTTGAAGTTCAAAGGTAAAACGGATCTTTATGTAAAGAAGATGAGCAGCACTGCCTTGACACTTGTGTCATATTTCCTAAAGCCTTGCTAGACTGTAATTACCTGAACCCTGATAATCATTTTTCCACAGCTGCGGAAACAGTTTCACGTTACTAGAACAAAAACAGTTGTGACACTGATTTTAGTGTGGCAAATATTTATTATTAATATATATTTGACACTTTCTTTCTTTGTAGCTTCAAGTATTTGACTGTCTTAATTAAAAATAAATAAATAAATCAGC
The DNA here is from genome assembly GCF_011125445.2 of Fundulus heteroclitus. Lineage (NCBI taxonomy): Eukaryota > Metazoa > Chordata > Actinopteri > Cyprinodontiformes > Fundulidae > Fundulus > Fundulus heteroclitus. The sequence continues at coordinate 15,305,025 of NC_046366.1, forward strand.
CAAGATAGTGGAAGTTGTAGCAAAGGAAAAAACTACAACCAGGGCTGCATGATATCAGCAAAACATCTCATTGTGATGGTATTGCTTAATATTGTAATAATATTTTTTAGGATTAACCCATAGTGTCTGGCTCATATGTTATTTTTTTCCTCAACACAATCACCCCTGTTAACTTTGGCATGATGACCACTAAAATATAAATCAGTTGCAGGCCGGAGGGCAGTGACGGGCAATCAAACAGGCCAAATATATTATTAGCATTACGAATTTGCCTGCATAGCACTTAAAAAAAATATAGTATCCTACCAAATATTGCCCCTTGGAGGCTCTTTGCGATTGCAATATTGCAAAAATGTATTCTTGCAGACTGGTGACGAATGCGATTTGAAATATTGTGCAACTCAAACTAAAGCACAGTCAAATGTAATTTCATCGCAATAAAGGAGAGTGTAAAATAGGGCAAATGTTAAAATTCACATAAAACAGGACAACTCAAACATTCCACCTCCTGCAGTCTAAAACTAAATGGTTGCATAAAAAAATAAAAGCACATCATTTCAAAATAAGTTATTTTTATGAACAACAACAATAAGGAAATTACAGAAAATGTAAAAGTGCAACAGTGAATAAATCAATAAAATAGCATGCACATTAAAAAGTAGATACAATAAACAAGCAGTGAGTAAAATAAATATTAAAAGAAAAACAAGTCAAAGCAATCAAAAAGAGATTATTTCAAACACTGGGTAGAAAGAAAGGTTTTCAAGTCTGTTTAAAAGTCTGTGGAGAACCTCAGATGTGGAGGCAGAGCGTTCCACAGCCGAGGCGCAGCGCGAGAAAAGGCCCCGCCTTCTACGGTGTCAGAGCAAACCCTGGGATTGTGAAGAAGGTTGGCGTCGGAGGAGCAAAGAGCGCGTGAGAGAAAGTGAAGGGAGAGTACTTTGTTTTTAGTAAAGATGGCGCATTGACGTACAGACAGTGGAAAGAGAGCAAAGCGATTGTGTAGGTGATCCAGGTAGAGACAGGAAGCCAGTGATATAAACAGAGAACTGGGGTGATATGCTAGTGTTTACGCACTTCCCATCAGGATTCTGGCTGCGCTGGTCTGGAGATACTGCAATGTTTGTATGTTCTTGCCAGGGATCCTGGTGAGAAGTGCATTGCGATAGTCCAGTCTGGAGGAGACAAAGGCATGAATGCACTTTTTTTTTTTTTTAGCATCAGTAAAATAGAGTGTGGGCTAGAGTTTTGCAATATTTCGGAGGTTAAGGGAATGATATTTTACAGATGTGCTTGATATGGCTTTCGGAGGTGAGCCGTGGATCTAAAATTACACCAAGATCTGGCACCGGAACGAGAAATGGATCTGGCCAGAGAAAATACTAAGAATTTCTTGTTGATTTTTTTTTTAAGTACTAGTTTGAATCAGTTTTGTTTTAAGGTTGAAGAAATCTTGTTGCATCCAAACCTTATCTCCTCCTGACAGGCTGTATGTGTGGAAAGAGAGGAGAATGGAAAGGCTGGAGAGGCTCATAATGATGAAGATTGAGTTAATAGGGTCTCAGATACATCTCTACCCAGTTTAAGCTACAACTGAGCTGCTGATAATATGCCAAAGTGGCAACATGTACAAATGAAGAAGAAAGGACCCCAGAACTGATCCTTGGTGCACACCACAGGAGACAAAGTTGGTATTGACCTAGCATGCCCAATGGGGACAAATCCAGATCTTTAATTCTGGCACATTTAAACAACGGTCTGTTATTTTTGTATGATTAAATCTTTGCACTTCATTTAGTAGAGGATTTCTCCCGTGGTTATAAAATGTGTTTTTCACAAATCAACAGTTAAAACAACTAAACACGCTTCAATGTGTTCCCAGGAGGTGTTGTTTTACAAAAACAGCAGCTGACTCGGTTTGCAAGCAGTTTACCATTTAGCATTAAAGTAATGTCTAAAAACAGCTATATTGATCAGTTAAACATGCACCAAAAACATTTACTGGAATATGTAGCACGTTTAAAATACTTTTTGCTATAAACACCAAGCTGCACCAAGATTCCTCTTTTTATTTCACAGGAGTCGAACAATTATTGTCACTTACCAATAATTAGAACTCATAAAGTCCAATATTTCTCCAATCAGTGAACACACTATACCAAAAGCCCTCAACAAAACTGTAAGGCTTCACCCTCTGGCTAATAATGGATGTATAATTTGACAATTTACTCATGTAGTCTGCGGTTAAGGTTAGGGGTCATGCCTAAGGGGAAGGTTGGGGGATTTACGAAGTGGAAAAGCCCTCAGAGTAATGGGAGCCTGAGAACGGTGCCTGCAGCCTGATACTTCTCGTTTCCCTCCTTTTGAGCTTGCAAACTGTCATGAAACACGCTGGGATCGGAAATGCTGCCAGACGTTTAGAAATCTAAGAGTCAAATATACGTTGTCTAGGGCAGTAGTTCTCCCGGTCCTCGGGTTTCCTACAAACCCGGTAAGGCCAGAGGGTTGGTGAACACTTCCCTATTTTAAAAATAGGGGAAAAAAAGGGGCATTAAAGAGCCACATATGGCAACCTAGAGAGTCACAGGCTGCAGAGCCATCAGGAGACTGATGCAGCTTGTTCTCCTTGTGCATGCTTGGGTTCTCTCCAGGTACTCCCACAGCAATATGCATGTTAGGTGAATTGGTCTCTCTAATTTGCCCGCTACGATTAAGCCTGTATATTTATGTTTGTTTGTCCCGTGTGTCTTTGGAGCAGACATCTCGTCCATTTGAGCTGGAGGTAGCCGCCGCCCCCAAAAAGTCAACCAAATATGTCATCATGCTAAGAGTAAGCCAGTCAGAACCATTGCATATACACCGCAAAATACCCAAACACAAATGTTGCACAGATGTGCTCGTCCACTCTCTGGGACCATATGGTGCACTGGGTACACTGGCAGCCCAGGGAGTTAGAGTCTTAACCATGACCTCATATGTTTAAAGTGAATTGGATGAAGGGAGGCATGGTGGGATCAGCAGGCAGGATCCAGAGCAGGGGCTGGAAATTGGAGTTGGGAGGTCAGGGATAGCAAACCAGCATGGTCTCATGTGTGCAAGTGCGAATGTTTGTGTGTGTTGGGAAAAAAAAAGAAAAAAAAAAAAAAAAAAAGGTAAAATGAGGCACTTTAGCAGCCTTGGCTGCCAATCGGGGGAGGGAACAGTCATGGATCAGTGGTAACCCAGCAGAACACACAACCTTCTAAACTTCCCCTTCAATCTTTGTTATTTTTCCTTTCTACCTCCACAGTTCTTTAAATAATTAGAGATGTTATCCACGAAGGTTGCTTCTTTGTGAACTAACTCAAGACGGGTAAAAATCAGGCATCACATTAAACATAGGTATGAAATATAGAATGATAATCCACTCGTTTTCATTCAGTTTGAAGCAAATATAGAGATTATACAAAAGGGGGATATCTTAAATAACTATAATGTGGAAATTGTGCAATTATTGGGACAGGTCCACTTTATCATGCAACAAAGGTTTCTGACAGAATTTCTATACGCAGATTAAAAACAAAACAACAAACAGACCTTGATCTTCTGCTGAATGTGTCTGAGAGCGTCGGCGGTGCCCATGTCTCCATCTTCCGGGACACAAACAACCTCCATCTTCATCTTTACGTCCGGCTTCATTTTGGGGTCTGTGCTCATCATCTTCTGGACTTCTTTGGTGGTGATGACAATGACCTCTACAAACACAGCCCACAGACAACAAGCAAGTCAAAGAAAATAAACATTTCTGCAACAGCACACTAGCTTTTAAATGAATCTCTGAGCCTTGCTGGAAGCAACAGAACTATATGACTTATTAGAACAGGCAGAGTCTGCAGGTCTCCGATTTACTATGAGTCGTCGACGTTAAACTGTCTCTACTGGGCATTTGCTCAGACTAGCTGTGTCAGCCCAGTAAAATCTAATTGCCAAGCTCTGGCTAGCAGGCAGCACATAGTAAACTCCTGGCCACACAGAGTGATTACTAATGGAAAGCAACTTTCCTTTTACACTAACACCAATCTACAGGTAATGAACAGTTTATTGTCAAGTCTGGAAAATAGAAGGTTTTCCTTAATCAAGCCAGGCTTGTGAACCTGCAGCGGCATAAAAGTCAGAAATCTGGAGTCTAGGTCCAGACAGGAAACGGCACACCTGACTATTAGCTTGTCCCAACATTGTGAGCCATAAAGGTTTGGCTTCACAACACGCAGCTTTCATGAAGTCAATATGTTTCACAAGGAGAACTGAAAAGCTGAACCTTTATTTCTCAACAATCAGCTTGTGTAGAGCATCTGATTCTGCAATAACAAGTTGATCTTTTTTATAAAGCTTAAAGCACTACCTGGCACCTTAAATGTTTGCCAACGTAATCAATCATCAAATTCACCATATAATCTATTTTTTTAACTCTTAAATATACATTTTAACAATTTAAAATTTCCTACGGGGAGTTTTGGAGATTCTTGCTCAGCCTGTTTGGCACAGTTAGAGCTCCTGACTTAACAAGAGAAACACACATCTGCCTCAACGGAAAGGCATGCTGTCTTGTCATTCCCATTTCTGTGTCGCATCATGCACAGGGAAACAGGAAGTCATGTATGAATAATTTAAATTTCAGACACACACAGATCACATGCATGTAATTGAATGAATGTCATCTATGTGAATCTGCCTGAGGAACATCTGATCATGTTTCTCAGGCAGATTCATGGTGGATTCTCCGACGGCGAGGCAACCGGGTCTTGCTAGAGCAAAGGATCCCCAAACCATGACACTGCCACCTCCATGCTTCACAGCTGATTTGAGGGTCTTTTTCCCGGAACCTTTCTCTGTTCTGGTGTCCAAGTAAATACATTTTAGGCTTATCTTTGCTAAAAAAAACATCATTAAAGAAGCTCTGTCTTTCTCTGTTCTCTCTCTTTTAAACTGACCTCCTCCTTGCATACCTCTCATGGAAGCTAAATTTGTGCAGCCTCTCTCTGATTGTGGAGGAATGCACGTTTACTTAAACACCAGTGTCATACGCCCCGTCCGTATTGATATTTTATGGTTTTTAGAGACTTCGTTCAGCTCCTTGCAGTCTGCTTTTGAGGTAAAATTGACCTGGGGACGTGTGCAGCGGTCTTGAACGTCCTCCACTCTTAAACAACTTTCTGCACATTAGTAATCCTTGATTTCTAATTATGTTGAAACCTCATTAAATCCAGGCTCATAAGCTGCTAGAATCTTCTTTCTGAAGTCCATTCTCATCATGACGTTAACCTTTTATCAAATGACCGTAATAACATGGGCTTTCCTTCCCCACTGAGTAAACATGATTACAGTAAAGCATAGATTACTTTTAAATTTTTTCAATGTAAAAGTATACCGCTCTAAAAAAAGATGCATTTAACATAAGAGTTGCACATCTTTATTGGGATGCCAATAAATCTGGAGGTTCTGTGTTTTAAAATAGGAACCATAAACGTGCCGAGAAATTAGTGAAAAGGTTTAAAAGGCTTGAAAATGACATTCAGCACTGAGCTAAAAGGCGTTTGAGAAGTTTTATTTAAAAAAAATCCTATTCAGAAAATATTATTTATCTAATAAATGCAATCATCTGGACAAAGTTGCCTCTTATTTAATCTCAGCCACCTCTCAATCACAGGAGAATTTAATTACCATCTTAAACATAAAGTTGCCTATAGAGTTGGAGCAAAAATAATTTTAACTCTTCTCGTTAAACGATTGTGTCAATGTGAATTAATCTTGACAGAGAAGCCGTACGTCCCCCTCAGCCCTTACAGATCAATCTAACAAAGATGTCACAGTGAAAATTAAACTAGAACAAAATGAGGAATTTTCCTGGCTTTGAACTATACAATCAGCGGATAATTAATGGAACTGCAATTAATATGGCCCATTTTTACAAATTAAATCATTACTGAGAATTTAAAAGTGTTTTCTTAAACATGTCAAGAATAAAAAAAGACAATAATAATAATAAATGGATGTTGTTTGCTTGAACTCATAGAGCTAATAATTTTTAAGAAACAAGGCCAAGACAACTCAAGCCTCAACGCTTCTGGTTACAGCTCAGATCTCCAAGGAGAAAACCCAAAAGCAGATCTCAGGCTATTAAAAAGGTATCGTGCGATTGAACAACTATTCCTGTAGCGTCTAGTTTCATGCAATATGAATTAATGAGATGTTTTATCTTCAGTTAAACTATTAATTACCATATATCATTATGGGTTTTTTCAGGAACATCTATCCCATTGAGGTTAAGTTTCAAACATGGATTTCATCTTTAAAATCAGCAGAATGGATAAGATCTCTATACTTAAAGAAATGTGGAGGTAGAAAGGAAAAATGACAGATTCAAGGGGAAAAAACCCTCACACACACACACACACACACACACACACACAGAGTTAAAGCCCGTATGTGCAAGCGAGAGGTAAAGTTTTCTTTTTCAAGGGAAGTTTTTCCACTTTATGCTCCACACTTCTCATCTGGGCCACATAAACCAAGTTGCAGCATTTTGGCTCTTTACATTTTATATGGAAACCAGGAATGCTCTCCCTCTAACAAGCCCGGCTCCTGCCACAGAGACACCTAATCTGACTGAGGGGCACACAGCTCACACCGAGCCCCTGACTTCGGGTTTGACACGGTGTGTGGGATCAGACACAGCTTGCAGAACCGTATTTTATACAATTTATATTAGATGTCGGATTTTCGCTAAAGCAGGTAACGTTTTGTGCCCTTAAAGTCGTGTTGGACCCTTAAATCAAGTTGAAGGTGGCTTAATACCGACATAATGTAAAGTTGTTTTGAATCTCAGTGATTAAAAGCGATTAAATGGGTGGTGCGGGGTGACATCTAGTTATCACCTTCGAAGCCCACTCTCTCAAGCAGGTTGAGGGGATACCACATCAGTGGTTTGTTGCCAACCGGCAGCATGGGTTTGGGAGTGCTGTAAGTCAGATCCGTCATACGTGAACCGCCTCCTGCTGCCATCAGCACCGCCTGGAGCTCCATGATGTCTACAAGGAAAGGCTAGAAGAAACAAAAGAAGAAAGAGAAGAGAAAATGTCTCAGATGATGTGGATCATACATGTCTAGAGAAGGAAAATATGTCAGTGGTGTTGAGCAATGACCTCACACTGGCAGCTAGATTGAGCTGATCATTGGTATCAAAGCAGTTTTTTTAGTCTTTAGTCAACTGATTTTCTATTAAATTTACAGTGAGTCCGGCTTGAATTGGACACAACCCACAGGAAGCAGGGCTAGAGGGGGCACCACTAAGGCTTTAGGAGTGTTTTATGGGTAGGTATGACTTAAAAACAGTGGCTTCCAAAAACATGCAAACCTTTTGAAATGTCCCCCATTTTGTCACAATAAAACCCAGAAGTTCCAGAGAATTTGTTAGGACTCGAATTTTATGTGAAAGACCAACACAACGCGACACATAACTGTGGCGATGACGGAATAGGTGTGCACGGTTTTCAATTTAACATACATACATTTAAATTCAGCATACTTTGGAGATCTTTCTGTGCATTTACCGCTGAGGGCAGAGTCTCTACCACCTTTAAACATCCTCAGATTGGAACTTTTGCCAGTTTTCTTGTTAAGTAGCTTAAGCTCAGCCGGACTGGATGGAGACAATCTGTGAACGGCGATCTTTAAAGACTTGCCACATAATATCCAGACGTCTGGTGTCATTAATAGCGGTCGTCCTGGCAACAGATTCTCCCAACTGAGCTGCGGATCTCTGCAGCTCCTCCAGAATTACAAAGGGCCTCTCGGCAGCTTCTCGGAGGAATGCTCTCCTTACCCTGCATAATGGTTTAGGCGAATGGCCATTTCCAATGATGGATTGACATATATTAAGATAAATACTAATAGTTACATGTTTTCCACAGTATTTTACAAGCTAGCCTTGATTTATACTTCTCCACAACTTTATCTCTGACCAGTCTGGTGTGTTCCCTGGTCCCCTTGATGCCGTTTGTTCTCTGATGTTGTCTGAACAAAATTCACTTAACGGTCCGGAACGACTTCGGTTCAGAGTGTAGCTTTTGTTTACTTCCTGCCTCCTGAGCCAATCATATGAGATCATATGTTCCTTTAAGTAAAGCTTTTTCTACATTCATCGCCATGCATCCACTATTTCCAAGTCCGCTTACTATAAGCAACTTTTGGCTTCTTTTTTCTAAAGCAGCTAGTAAATTCTGTGAGTCGTGGGTTGCGTTTTTTTTTTAACTTGTTTCTCAAAGTGAAGTCGCTTATTTGGGCTCTAAGATAAGTGACGATAAACACGAGTTATAAAGAGACCCCCTTGGACTGCCGCTCTACAGACACAGTGACCTAATCAGCTGAAATATTCCTGCGCCTCTCCGCGTTCACACACTCCTACCCATAGACAAAATATACTAGACCCCTCATTACGTGCTAGAGAGTATCCTGCGTCGCCGCCATATTGGCTGGGTCTTTTCTACTCTAGGCTGATTTAGGAGCCGACGGGAGTAAATTTAGAGGTGGCAATGTTGCCTGTATTTTGTGCAGTTTACGGTTGCGATAACCGGCAATAACTCCTGAAGGAGATCACGTGGTGCAGATCAATATTTTGAGCAGATGTTGATAACAATGCAGAAACCCAACACATAAACCATACTTTAATGCTTAATAATTTGTTGTCTCTGTATTTGACAAACTAAGGTTGAATCACGTTGCCAAATGAAGTTCCCTGGAGTTACAGTGTCAGCACATGCAAGAATCTGGAGGGTGCAAATAGCGGCGCTGCACCCTTATTTCATCTTCTGGGGAGAACCCTGGAATGTATTTATTTATACATTAATACGCAATACCATGTCTATCTTTGTTTAAGAGCCAAAAAAAGTATTTCGGCATGAAAACATGTATTTATTTACACACTGTGTAAAGATCGTGGAGTTATGATTAATGTTATGATTGGCACAAATAAACGTATTTGGGGCATGTGAGACCCTCCAAAATGACTGCCCCATTCCCTGATGCATCTATGAATACTACGTCTGGGCTCCGACACATTCATCGTGTGGCCCGTTGTGCTTGTTTTTTATAGAGTTGGTTGCATGTTTGTCTCACAATATAGGGCAACACTGCAGACATCCGCCATTCTGGCCTAAATGATAATACGTCTTACAAGGAGACGTCGGCTAAAAGATGGTTCTGTCAGAAACTTTCCAAGGCTCAGGAAAGAGAAAAGGTCAAAGTTAAACATTGACATTTGCATTTGCATTTAGTTTGACGAGTTCAACTGTGAGCTCCCCGCTATGTACTGAGCACCCTGTTGCCCATCAACAAGATGTATGTTTTACATCATGGGGCAGAGCACCGGAAACCAAATGTACTCCCCAGCTGGCGAGTAGATAAATTATTAGAACGATTACTAAAAATAAATAAATAAACTGAACACAAATCTAGAGTAAAATCGTGTTTTTTCAAGACTTTAAATATAAGTTACATGATGTAGAGGCATTCTGCTTAGCAAAAAACAAAAAACAAAAAAAACACAAGCAAGGAAGCATGAACATATAAAGACAAGCTTTGTGAATAATTTGGATAATCGAGCCTGGATGCCTTTATTACAAGCCTAAGCTTTGGACGAGTGAAACATAAACATTAGCCATCCGCTGGGTTTTTATGTCTGCTGTTTAAAATATGAGGAACAAATGCCTGAAATATGCGGCCCAATGAAAGCAGTCAGTTCATTCAGGATGTAGGTTTTGCTTTCAGGCTTTAGGTTTAAAGGGAGATTTGTGTTGACAGCTGGAAAAGACTCCAGCACAATGTGATCCTGAGCAGCACACAGAAGAAACTATTCTAACATGGGATCGCAACTCAAGACGGTGCGATTGATCTGATCTGATCTGATGGGTCACACATAGATGCAAAGAATACCTGCGACTTTCCCCCCCCAAACATTCAAGTATTGCATGGCAGCGCCACAGCATGCACACAGACAGGGAAGATGAGGGACTCCAACAGGCAGCTACCGGTCAGAATTGTTTACTAAACGAACATAAAGCCATCAACGAGGCACTCAGAAGAGAAAAAAAAAGAAACCGACTAAGTGAACTTTACCAACCTGTGTCAGTCCCCCTTGATCCCAGATGAGCCGCTGTCTGTGTGTGACAGACGCATGCGAGTTTGCAGGTGTCACCGCAGCAGTTAGCACTTAGCTAACTATCAGCAGGGAGGCGTCCGCGGCGGCGCTGCTCCACAGACAGACTCTCTTCAGATCACAACAACACATTAACTTCACAGCGGGGACAAAAACGGCACTGCCCCTGGAATTAGGCTGGGACAACGCTGTTAAAACCAGCTAACGGGTAGCATATGATGACATATGGGAGAGTTCAGTGAAATGTGTCCGTAAGGAAACCGACTCCCTCTGTGATGTGGTTCCTACAGAAAAAAAAATGAGTTCTTTTCTGTTATTGCTTTGTGTGCAATACAATACATAGCATGTTTACAATTCTTTGTCATTTTGTACATTATTTATCTTTTTTAAACACGTTTTCCCTTTCTATTTTTTGTAATAGTTTTGTTAAATTTCTGCTCATTTATGTATAGGCTACACAGTACAAAAGTACTATAAATATGGAGTTGATTTTCAATTGAAATCAATTTTATTTATATAGCGCCAATTCATGAAACATGTCATCTCAAGGCACTTTACAAAGTCAAATTTAATCACATTATACAGATTTCATGATGCAAATCTGAATGACTTTAAAGATAAGCGTAAGTTTAAGTATGTTTTTTTTTATCGCACATCTTATTTTGAATATTAGACTGTAGGTACGTGAGGGATTGCTGCAAAGTTATCAACACAATGCAAG